>NC_137218.1:8623033-8870533 GCF_949987685.1 Ammodytes marinus
TTTTTTTTAAATACGTCTAGTGTGTGAAAAGATGCTGATGGTCCATTTTATGGCGGTTCAGTGGAGAAGCGAACAGAAGATGTGATTTTCTTGACATTGTCTCAGCATCTGGCAGAAACGCAGTCATAGATCAAAACTTTTTGTAGCATATTTTGTAAATCATGGTTGGTCCTAAATCTTTATGGACAGTTTTATTCTTCCTCCTTACATAAGGATGCAGTGCTCATATTCAAAAGCGCTTCACAAAGTGAGATGCCTCACTGCCGAATCTCTTTTTACAGAGCAGCAGCAGCTCAGTATTTAAGACTTTTGATTGATGAACTTGAAATAAAGGGTTTTAATTTCTCCACAAGGGTATGTGCCGCTTTAAAGAGAAACTCCATGTCCTCTGTGCACTTTTATTTGCCTCGCTAATGACACAGTGTTTTTGCGATTTTTATCTTAAAGATGCAGAACGTGAGAAGGAGCTAAAGTGCTTCTTGCTAACGACTCTCATGTACAGCTTTAGAGCAGCAGATACTGTTTTATCTGACAAATCAAGATAAAACTGCTAGGGCCGAGTTCACTGCTCCAGCTTTTCCCACTCTCCGTTCCCATACCTGGATCATGTGGAATTCCCAGAGAAGGGCAGTAAATTGTCCGGCGGGGCGACGTTGTCCTCTCCCTCCTGAATACCTTTCACTCAGAGAGGAGAGACAAGAGAGGAGGCATGTTGAGCTTCATCTACGTGTCCTTTCTCAAAAACACATTCATCACTGTAAAGGGAGGGTGTGTGTGTGTGTGTGTGTGTGTGTGTGTGTGTGTGTGTGTGTGTGTGTGTGTGTGTGTGTGTGTGTGTGTGTGTGTCTGTGTGTGTGTCTGTGTGTGTGTGTGTGTGTTTAAATATCTGCTTGACAGCAATCAGTCCATGACTTTCTCAGAATTAACATCTTCCCAGACAAAATGAAAAGAGAGCACAGTGCTTTGTGAAAAATGAAATATGTGGTTGACCTTTTGTGTTGAAGGACAAACACAGCCAAAGTTCCTGAGCAAATATGTAGAGGAGGCTCATTCAACCTCGGATGGTTTCTCTTGATCAATACATGACGCTTATGGAGACGTTCAAACCTCGCCAAGAAAATGTCAACTCAGCTAGATGCCGTTTTAACTTATTAATACTGTAGGAAAGAAATCAAACCGCAGATGGGTTTATAAAGAGATGGTGTGGTCAATGCAGGGAGTGTTGTAAGCTCTATGAAAGCTGATGTGTGAGTCAATAGTCTGTTTGCATTCATTGTTCGATTCAAGTTTAGGTCCATAAGTTTAACCTGGCAATCGTTCAGGTTTTTCTATGTTCATAAATCCATTAATAAAAAAGAGCAAACCTGTAAAAAGTGAGTTCTAACATAAGCACATTGGACTATAAAGTACAAACTTTTTTATCTATTCAGCAAACAGTGTCACACAGTTCAAGACATTGTTCAGTATTTTGGGAAGTATAATATTCACTTTTAACCATCTCCTGTCTGTAGCTTCATATTTAACAGATATGCAGTGTAAAAGTGGTAAAATTGGTCTTAACTGCAGGCAAATGAGAATACTAAATTATGGTGCATTTTCAAGAGTTACTTATAAGAATGTCATGGGACATAATTAAACAATGGTAGCAGAGCTATATGACCGTAGCTTTAAATAGAACCAAACCATGTATTTCCCTTAGAAATGTAGCTAAATCTTAGGCTCAAGGGTTACTATGAAGGGCGGCTTATAGTTAAGTATAGAGTTATGTATTATATTAGTGTTCAGCAGATATGGAGTCATTTGTAGTTCTACAACTTTACCCCTTGGCGTGTGATGCCTTGTTTCAAAGTGTTGAGGACACAAAATAGATTTTGAAGAACTCATCTGTCTGCCATTATTGGGAATTAGGCTACACTGGAAAAGGAGCTGGTCAGTTAGCTAGTTTTACTCTATTCTGTGTTTTGCTCACAGCAGCGAAGCAAATTTGAAGTTTATTGTGAAGTTTAGTGAACTTTGACAGACAAATTTGTCAAGCTGCAAAGAACAGCAAACTATGGTGACACTGGGAGAAGACCCCCGGGGAAACTGAGAGATTAAATATCCCATCTGGACAGGGAACACCTTGAGAGAAGATGGAGGACGTGGGTGAAGGAACACCTTGGTTACCTTGCTTACCAAAATGTTTCCAAAAGCAGCTGAAAATATAGACAATGGCTGGATAGAAGGTAGACTTTTCTAGCTTTTTGTGGGAGCGATTTTCCTTGCTCATTAGCCTTTACAGTTCATCTCTTTAAAAAAAATTGCAACGCCTCAAGATCTAGGGTAATATTTTGCCATCAGTCATGACTGAAGACATAATGATTAACGGTTGGTTTTGCATTCCATTTTCAACATAGCAAGGTTAGCTGCTAGTCATTTAAAAGCTATTCAGCTTCAAGTACTTTTTTTTACTAGTATTTTGTCACTCTTTGGTGTGACCATTAGAGGAAGGGGTAATATAAAACAACAGAACCAGATCAATCACAATTAGTTAGTCTTTAGTCCTGCAAAACCACTATAGGCACATGTGGAGCGAGTACAAGAATAATTCATTTGAGAAGTATAAAAACGGCCTGTAATAAATTCTTGTTGTCAGCATATAGTCTAGTGAGGGAATGACCTATAAACTGCACAATACACATTGGTGCATGCATGTGCTTTGAGGACATACAGCTGTACGAGTGTGTGATTCTGTGTGTGAGAACGTACACATGAACAAGGGAGTGTGTTTATAACTGTTTACACTCTCCGGGGTTCAAGCCTTTGCTTTTGGGCCTGGTTCCACTGAGCAGGCAGGTACACACTGACAGGCAGCAGGGAGGCCATGGCAGCTTCTTAATCATTCCTCCCTCCTTTTTGTCTGTCTTTTGACAGTCCTTCGCTCTTGTGTGACGGCCAACATCGCCGCCCCGGCCTGCTCACCTTTTCACGGCTCCTGGAGCGAGACTACTAATGCACTAGCTGCTCTCCTGGCTGCATGGCCACCTCACCCAGAGCTCCAAACTCCCGTGACTGCAAAGGACGCTCACTTTGTCTGCCGTGTTTGTCCAAAAATTGTTTCAATATGTATTTTTGGGAACGGTAATGTTTGCTTAATAAATCTTTGTGTCAGGGGAATACAAAGAGCGCTCTAGGTCGAAACCTGGGCGGGTCAGATTGGACGCTCTGTCTCTCTCTCTCACTCTTTTCCTCGTTTACTCTTTACTCAACTTTCCATTCTCTCGCTCTCTCTCTTGAGCAGGTTGTTTTTCCATCCTGCTGTCAGTAGGTTTATATACACATGTATCAGGCCCAGACCTGAGGCTGGAGCTGCCTTCATCTGAGTAACCTGTAGCAGTTCTCATGCCCTATGTCTTTCTACCTTGTCATGCCCAGTTAGATCAAGGTGCTGAGAATCTACAGATATAAATATAGGCTATATATGAATAACTTACTACGGAGAGCATGCACATGCTGTAAACATTTTGTGGTCATACACATTTCTAACACGATCCAAGGCCTGTGAATCTTATTACATTATTGGTTGCCATGCGCCAAAAATCAAGCAATGTGCTGAGTAACCTTCAGGTTCTTGGCCCTTACGCCAAAAATAACACGTCTAGAAATCTCCTCCTCAAGTACAATGTTATTACCTTTAAACTGATCTCTTATTATGGGAACTCCTTACAGAGAGGCCAAGGGGATTTTACAGCCACTCTGGGCAGCTCTGGTGAAGTTGAGACAAGAGACAAAGTGGGGAGGGGAAGAGATGCACGTCAAATGATGGAAAATTGGACGCACGCCCTTCTCTCTTGGCCCAACAATGAGGAAATGGAGAAGCAACAATTGACTAAGGCCAACAGACAGTAAAATATCCTCACTGGAGGTGATGATCGAAAAGTCGCTATGACCTCTAGTATAATATAAAAACTTATTTGAAATGTCATGTCATCTAACTATATAAAAAATATTTTGCTTAACAGGTGCTAGTAGTCGAAATGTGTTACCTTTTGGAGAGAGCCAGCAGCTGTTCCCCTTGTTTCCAGTCTTTATGCTAAGCTAAGCTCAGGCTGCTGACTGTAGCTTCTATTTAACAGACACGAGTGTGGTATCAATCTTCTCATTTATCTCACAGCCAGAAAGCAAATTTCTTAAAAAAAATTTAAGATTTTGAGAAAAGATCCTGGTCACGGTTGGAAGAAAAAAACACAAACCAAATGACAGCAACGTCACGCTACATCCACCTTTGCTCCTCACTGACATCAGTCGTATGTGTGGCAACAACAGGAGAGCGTACAGAAGGGTCATTTATATATTTCAGCAAATAACCAAACCTGTTAGTTTCTCCTCTGAGGACAGTCAATTTGATTTGATCTGATTTGTTTTTTTAGACCTCTGGATGGGTGTACTAAATAGGTTTAATATGTAAAAAGATCTTAAGTTAGGTGAGGTTTAGAAATCCATCTACTTTTTGCATTGCCTAAAGAAGGCTTAAATCAGCCAAATGTGAAGCCGTTCGCAGCCTAGTTGAGCCGTTTTGCTACAAACCCAACAGTCAACATTCTCTTGTAATCAGAGCAGCCGCATGACCTCGTGGTTTTTTATTGTCCTTCGCTGGTGACAGACCGAGAGGGGAAAGAAGGGAGAGGGGGCCGGGGGCGGACAATTTTCCTTGATGAGCCAGGGAGGCTGCATTGAAAATCTGGAGAAGCGAAGGGGAGGAGAGAGTACAGTGATCTTAGTGGGACAGTGCAGGGCAATGCTATCCCAAACACAGCAGAGTGCTATAAGCCTGGGCCATAAATCTCAGAGCTCACCGAGCCACAGCCAAGCTTGTTCAGTGCTGTGTGCCGCTCCAGAGGCCAGAATCCAGATGTTGGAAAGAGACAGTAAATAAAACAATCTATCAAAACTGAAGAAACAGAAAAATAAAGGGTATTTTTTTTTTTAAATACTTTCGTGCAAACTGTATTAGAAATGGTTTTAAAGCGTTTACCAGTGAGGTGAGTGAGTGATATATACAGCACCAACCAGACTCAGATCAAGTCCAATGCAAAACTCCCCGAGTGAATGAAATCAGTACTTTAATCCCATTTGGTACAACACCAGATATCATAGCACCATGCCGCTCAAGGTGTTTCTGAATACAAAACAGGCCAGTTCCTCCGGATTAGTTTTATATCATGTATAGATGCAGGTGGATTGAGGGGGATAAACAGATATGGAAATCTCATTGTGGAATAAATATCCCTAGCTTAAAATCTTACTGTGGAAGAGTTTAGCGATGGTTTATTGTTTAAGACCTCTGCCTCTGGACGTGAACTCCTGCTGGCCCGGGACTGAATCCTAGAGGGCCCTGTGTGTGTATCCTGTGTCCAGCTTCCAGTTGGCTTGATAAACAAAACATGACAAAGGGAGTGGGACTACTGGATTCCTACACAACATTTTGATATCTGGGAGCAGAGCATTGGGATTTACAGCTACAGAGGTTTTACAGAGGTTTTTTTTCTTATTTTTTTTTTAAACGTATGGACTCGTATGGATTTCTTATCTCGTTTTGGCCTCAGATTAGGAATGAACTTCTCTGTACTGATGGTTTGCTCTTTAGTTTGTTCTAAACTGACCTCAGGATACAATGTGTTGATGAACCTGAGAGCGCTGTGTGTTTTCAAAGACTTCTGGGTATTGAGGGTTCACACAGTTTTTTAAACCTGCTGCTACCATTTGGAGCCGCCACCGTGCTCAATAGCCTATAGTGCAGCCTTGGTTTTCAAGTCAGGAATTATCCTTGTGTTTACAAATCTCAAGCAGGTCCATCTGATAGTTTGTGCTTATGTTGGAGAGTTTCTCCTTTTTCTTTAATTGCTTCTTAAATTATGTAGTTTTTTTCTTGAATTACAGGTGCATCTGCCAAATAATCTTTTTTCAAAGGCATACTCTCACAACTGAATAAACAGACTTTCCTCACAGGAAATAAATGGATCCCTGGAACACTGTTTCAAGTTAGAAAGCTACCTTTAAAGCTCCCATATTATACACTTTTCGGTTCTATTATACACCATACTATATGGTCTTAGTGGTCCCTAATACGTTTTTCTTCAATTGTTTGCTGAAAAAAACTTTCAGATAATTTATTGTACTATGCTGATGTTCAGCTAATCTCACAATGGCCTATTTTTTAAAAAGAGCTGCAGCTCCCCTCGTAAATATACAATCTTTGAGCTCCCCCCACCCCCGGTCCGGAAGCGAAGCCAGATACGCCTCGCCCTCTGTCTGTTTGTAAACAATGATGACGTATAGCCTGTTAGCACAGTTAGGTTTAGCCTACCCATGAGAAGAACCAAGTCTAGAGCTAGTAACGCACTTTGAACAGTTTGACATGACGTATCCTTGTCTACAACACTATGTTCATACAGATGCACTGACAACCACACGCTAATGGAAACGGCATGTTCACAATAAAAATGCTGCAAAAGATGGTGGCTACTGCGAAGCTAGCTCAGGAGCTAGCTGCTAACAATACCACTAAAATCAGTGAAATAATTATCTTCAAAGTCAGACTTCTTCAGTATACCTTCCAATCCTTTGTCCTATTAAAAACGAGGCATTTCCAGACTGGTGTGGGGAATAGAAATATGTTTTTATGAGCAAAAGCTGAATGCATGTCCCAAAGCTAATAGCTATACACCAGTCAGGAAAAAATACTAATAAAAACATTTATTTCAGTTTCACTGTTTGAAAAAAAGCACAAGCAGCTTCCTACCCGTTGTGTTATTAAAAACGAGGCTGCTGTGGTTAAGATAAATTAGTGGATTATGCAACATTCATCATGCTTTGCCGTACTACAGGCATCTTGTCGCTTAGCAACAAGCAAACAACATGGGGGTGAAGTAATATTTTTCGAGAGGATCTCGGGGCCGTGGACCAATAAGAAATAGGGGGGTGGACTGCACAGTGGAAGCTTCTGGCTTTCCAGTTTTTGACGTCAGAAACGGGGGGAATTCTGACTGGAGTATATTGGAGAGGTGGAGGGTTTCAGAAAAGGGGAGAGTGAGAAAAGGAGAGAGCTTTCTTTTTTTTATACTTTGGCAGTCTGTAGGCACACCGTAGACCCATAATTATGTTCAAAAACATCGGAAAAGTGCATTTGCACAATATGGGAGCTTTAAGGGAATAGTTCAACATTTTACATTTTTAGCTTTTTGCTCGAGGAAGGGCAACAGATACCATTCCTGTTCCTTGTGCAATAGAGATGGAAAAAGGTTGCTCATCCAGGTTAGCTTTGCTCAAACACTGGTAGTCAAGGGGAGCAAGTCAAAAGATCAACTTTACAACATCACTAAACACTCCTGTTTGCTTGTTGGGACTTGTTTCTTTACAGCATTTTGTTGTGCTCTATATTTTTACACGTTATGTCATTTTAGAATAATATCAAAACTGGAAAGAAACCAGGAAGCTCCTGTGACGGTCACAAATGTATTTGCTTCCAAAATTACAAAAGTGTAAAAATATACAGGCCTAGTACGAAACATTAAGTGGTATAAATGAACAATCCCAACAACTTTAGTGATATGTTAAAGTTTATCATTTGAACTGCTCCCCTTGACTACCAGTGTTTGAGCTAAGTTAACCTGGATGTTAGACCTTTGCCCAGGCCATTTTTACATCAAAAAGGTGCGCACAGTTGCAGGAACGGTTTCTGTCACCTTTTAATGAGCTGGATAGTGAGGCAAAATGCTAAAAAAAAAAAAAAAAAATCCTTTAAAGTTACTGTTTGTTACACAAATGTTCTAGTCTCACGCTTCGTTCCAGGTGCCTCAAAATAATTTTGTTTTGATATACGATGAATAGAATTTAATTTCCAGTAAATATGTTTTGCAAACTAACTGCAGGATCTGCAATTGTAAACAAATCCCCATCCCTTGAAACTGCAAGTGCACCTTTAAATAGGAATATTCTAAATGTTTTTGGCTTCATTTTGAAACACATTTGCCTCAAATTTGCCCAAATATCTTTAATACCTTTCTGGTGTGTCTGCTACAATTTTAAATGAAGTATAAAACTATTTTTTGATAAATGGAGCCATGCACTGCTGGGTCTGCTGTGTTGAAGAATTTAGGGAAGATGGATACAAACACTGTGAATCTATCATCACGCGATGAATTATTTTCTTTACTTTCTACTTCAGATGACTCACACAAGCGGTCAATCATGAGTGAATGTCGTTTTTGAAGTGATGCTTATCCTTGGTGGATCATTTTAAAGGGGCTATATTTAATGTTAAGTTCAAGAGTGCAGCAACATTTTTATGAAGAGATGTTCAAATCTGGAGTTTAAGAAGATGACATTTATTGCTCGCCAGCTTTTTACTCACTAAGCGAAAGGAAGTGATGGAACGATTCGATTTAAGATAAGATCAGCCCCAGTGTGGTGGATGCAGGCAGCAGCCAGTGTTGTTTGGTCATTTAAATGTTCAAGGAAAGGGAAATATCGCTTTATGGCCAGCGTTGATGCTCAGATGATCATCATCAAACTTGAAGCTGGACGTCCGCTTCTCATCAGCGCTAAGCCGGGGAGGCCCTCCGAGTTTGGATGAAGTGGAAAAAAGAGGACGATGCCTCCTCTTGAAATGATGTATATGCACCAGAGCTGTTTACGTTGGTAATCTCCGAGCACTACGCAATCAAAACATCACTAATTTCACTGCCGATTGGAAACTGTGACATCTGCGTTTTCAACGCACTTCAAGGGGGACTGCTTCAAAGTAAAAATAAATAAATAAATATATATATATATATATATATATATATAAAAAAAAAGGCAATTGAAGCATCCATTGCTCATAATGGCCCCCGTATGGAAGAGGGTGACTTCATCCTCATCTGCTCACATGTTTTGAAGAAGATACATATCTAGTGGAAACTCTATATCATGGTTTGCTGGCATAGCAGACTGAATGCATGAGCTCTGGTTGGGTGTTTGGCTCGCTGACATGCAGGCGGACTATTTTGCTCTGCTCTGAGTTAGAAGAACGAGCTGCGACGCTACAAAAGGTTTTCCATCCTGTCGAGCTGCCCAGCGTCAAGCTCACAAACCCCTCCTGATTGATTCTACAGAGTCTGGACGACACGCGGTTCATAAAGCGCGTCTCTGCTCATCGCTCTGCGGAAACATGCGCACTGGTTGAAGGGTTAAAGTGAACAAAACAACGACTGGTCATTTAAAAAAAATCCTTCTGCATGGGTTAGACCAGATTAAAACAGATGATTCTGCTGTGACCCTGACACACACAAACACACATACTGACACACACACACACACACACCACCACCACCACCTCCTTGACGGGGTGTGAGCTTGTTTGCCACATTTCCCACTGTGTATCATCATCCCTTCTGTTATTTAGGAATAACTATTTACGCTGCGGGGGTGACCACCAGACAGGCCCTGGCCACACACACACCAAACGGGCTAAATAATCCCTCCACCTATTTACAGAGGAGAGATGAGGCCACGGCCTCACCTTCAGGGCGCTACTTAACTCCCCGAGTCACTCATTGAGTAATCACAGCATTCTCATACCTGCCTGCCTAATTATAGAGACACTGTGTGTGTGTGTGTGTGTGTGTGTGTGTGTGTGTGTGTGTGTGTGTGTGTGTGTGTGTGTGTGTGTGTGTGTGTGTGTGTGTGTGTGTGTGTGTGTGTGTGTGTGTGTGTGTGTGTGTGTGTGTGTGTGTGTGTGTGTGTGTGTGTGTGTGTGTGTGTGTGTGTGTGTGTGTGTGTGTGTTGGACCTCATTATTTAGCAATGCAGGCCTCACAGGTAGACAATTACACAGGACGATATTGTTGCTTTTTTGAGGCTACAGTTGCATGGGAGCTGGGTCAGTGTTGAGGCCTAATGGAAGTCATACAAAACACTTGTTTGTAATGCGGCTCCAACTGACCAGGATGATACTGATATGACAGGGTTGGGGCACGAGATGCAGACATTTTGCAGTTGCAGCGATGCACTAATTGTACAGAAATTGGGTCAAATTCAACTGTTTAAGAAGCAACAGTTTATTTTGGCCCATTGCTGTCATATTTTGGTGTCATTAAAAACAATCTCAATTTTGACTTTAATTGCTAAATAAATCTAGCAAGAGTTACAACTGACTAACTTTGAAACCGAGGCCATACTGTTTGTATTTTTCTGCAAAGAATGATTTCATCAAGATCTCACCTGTATGTGCACTGTATCCATCCATTTTGGTGCAAAGTAACCTGGTGTCCTCCTCCTGGAGGGGGGGGGGGCAACGAAAAACAGCTGACGTGAGTATAGGCTATAGGTTAGAGAGCCTTCGGTGTCTCCATGGGAAGGAGGTCTGTCCGTGTCCGGGAGGCCCGCAGCTCCCCATTAATCCCTGCAGGATCCCTCTCTCAGAGCCGGGCTTTGCTTCGTGCGCAGCTCTTGGCCGAGTTAAAAAGGAAAGTGTAAGGGTGGGACAAATTTCACACTTTCTCTCATGTCTCAGGCCAAAAGAAGGAGGTTGTAAAAACCAAGTTATGTGGAGCTGGAAATATTCTTTGCCACACTACAGACGCTGTGGTGGTCCAGAGCTGGGCCTGCTGGCTGTGCGTGGGCTGCACATCTTGGCTGTGGACGTTTGAAATCCAGAGAGAGTGGTTTTGTCTCGTTTCAAAGAACAGCTCTGCAACAAGGATGTTCATTACATGCGTTTAAAAACACATTTTCTTTTCAGATACTGTCAATTATTATTATTAAATGTATTTTAAATGTTTTATTGTAGACTTATTGTTGTATATTCACTTTGAAGATTCGTGTATTCAAAGTATTGTTCAGTCGGCCCAATATGTAACTTTGCCCTTTTGTGAATAAATACCTGACCCGAGTCATTAGAGTATTTGCTTTGGCTAAATGGTTTAGAAGAGTCAGTGTTTTGTATCCGTCGGTTTCGTTGTGCTTTTGTGTCTTGGTCTCCCTGTGCCACAGCAGCTTAAAGACACACAGGCCTTAATGTTCCCGTCTCAACATCTTTAATTATTTTCAGGATGTATTATCTTATTTAAATTCAAAAATACTGTAAAAATCTAATTCAGTCTATAGGCTATTGTCTAAATGTAATTGGCGCATTTAAAATGTTTTGATTAATATAAATCCAACAGCGAAACAAAGCACTGGTAAAACCTAAATGTAAATATTGTGTTATGAACCATTAAATGTTTAAATAATAAGTCTGTAACGAGGGATTTGGGGCTATAAAATGTGAAGACGGCTTATTGTTTGCCGCATTCATTCATTTTCAACAACACTAATTTGGTTCCCCGAACCCAAACAACGTGTTGAGGCAATCTGCTCTAAATTAGGCCATATATATATAGACATTAACGTCTAACAACTTAATAAGTACAACATTAGGATTTTTAGCGTGTGAAAAGCAAAATAAAGCATTGACAAATGCAACAGAAGCTGTGCTAATTTAAATTTAAACGACTGTTTCTTCTCGTTGTTAAAACAAATAGATATAGATTGGAGATTAAAAACAAAAAAAATGCGTTGGTTTGCACACAAATTACTGACTCCTTACTACTCTAAAGCTTTTCACACGAAAAGTTTTTCTTCACAGCTACTAGCACACAGCGATTTGGGAAGGTTTGTACAAGACAGATTGCTTTTGAAATTGAAAAAATAAATACATAAAAAATATTATTTTTATT
Source organism: Ammodytes marinus (assembly GCF_949987685.1). Classification (NCBI taxonomy): domain Eukaryota; kingdom Metazoa; phylum Chordata; class Actinopteri; order Uranoscopiformes; family Ammodytidae; genus Ammodytes; species Ammodytes marinus. The sequence continues at coordinate 8,634,771 of NC_137218.1, forward strand.
ATTATTGGCTTATTATTACTAACCTAATATTGCGTGTGTTTTTATCCTTATTGTTATTATTTAAAAGTATTAATTCATATATCAATTGTATGTTACTCTCCCGGCTTATTGTCAACATAATGTGGTTGAAAAATTAAGAGGAGGATACATCTAGCCATTTAGGTGAGGGCAAATGATTATTTTTTTTTTTCAAATATGAAGATGAAAAAATCACTTGAATGAAGATGAGATTGAAGGTGCCGGAGGATAGAAAGATGACATCGGGGGCGGTGGGTGATGGTGGTAGCGACTAGGAAGTGTCTGTGTGTGTATGGGGGGTGTGGTGACGTCACCGCGAGGCGTGCTGCAGATCGCTGGCAAAGAAAACCAAGGCAGCGCCGCAGAGACACCACCAAAGCACTGATTACCGCGGACGCAGCCTTTACGCGCAGCCAACGCATAAAGTGGATTTACTGAACACCTGCATGGGGAAACTCTGAGGGCTTTATTCATTTTTTCTTTCGTCTGCCTCTGCGGGGAACCAACTGGTGAGTAAAAAGAAAAACACACACACAAACACACCTTTGTCTGTCTGAATTCAAGCTAAGGGAATCGGTCAGTAGGTTAGAGCATCCTGCTCTTGGCAGTTTAGGCTTCTGATGTGAGTCACACGCACGAGCCCCGTACTAAACTTGATGGAGACAATTAAATGTTGACAAGTGCCACGTCCATGATGCAGTGCGTGTCAGAAAGGCTGTGTAGTGGCCGTAGACTGGGTGACTGGAGCTTTACGCACAGACAACAGCAGCGTTTGTAGAAAGTATAATTTAGCAGCTAAAATAGTCAGTAGGCTACCATTCAGAGTGCGTGAACATCACTGTCAGTCTATAGCGTGCTGTATCATCTCCAGTGTACACCAGCCAAATCTCTAACTGACGCTTTAAATGAACGAAATGAATATAAAGTGCAGGCGGTTGCGCCTTTGAAGCGTGTGAACGCTGAGGGAGCCGAGAGAAGATTTACTGAGGACAGAGGAGCAAAGGGATTCCTGTAGATAAGAGGGGCTATGTGTGTGTGTGTGTGTGTGCGTGTGCGTGTGCGTGTGCGTGTGCGTGTGTGTGTGTGTGTGTGTGTGTGTGTGTGTGTGTGTGTGTGTGTGTGTGTGTGTGTGTGTGTGTGTGTGTGTGTGTGTGTGTGTGTGTGTGTGTGTGTGTGGTGGGCAGGCCTAGGTAAACTTTACGATGTTTGGTTAGCGATGTTACTTAGGGCCTAAATAGAAGACAGTTTAACATATGTGAAAGGTTTGCTAGTAATGTTTTTTTTATGAGCTGTGCTGTGGACGTGGGGTTTTCATTCCATAAGAATTTTGTATTATCTATAGGCCTTTTTATTTTAAATAAACGTTTGAGAATTAAGAAAAGGACGCAAAAGTAATTGAACATGAATATGAAGTTTCCATGTGGTGTAGCAACTCTGTATAACTGTATTATTGCTTGTTGGTTTGGAACTAACTATATAATACATTATGTGCATCAGCAAAAATCTGACAATTCACAGATAAAACATAAAAGAAATGTAATTTATATATACAGTATATATAAAGTATTTGATATGCAGGAAGATTTTTCTCTGATGCAACTTTCTTTTGTTTTTCAGGCAACTGGAATGGAACTGAATCCGTCTAAGAATGCGATTTCTTGTGGGGACACAGGTATGAATTGTGCTTGGTTAGATAATTGTATTGCCTTTGAGAAAATTGGAGTAATTCATAGTTCGATAATATATACAAAACTATAAACAATCAGGTAAGGCAAAGAGATAATATAGTCTGCAGTAGACCTTCTGTTACCTCTCGGAATGGCGCAAGGTCAGAGCTTGTTATTGCACACAGGCTATGCGTGCTAACAGGCAGGCATCTGCCTCTTACGCTTTTAGAGGCAAATAGTTTTGCTATGTGGTTAATTAATGCCCAGGGCATTTGCGTCATGCCGAAAAGCGGAAATATCACAATGAGATGCAAATGGAAGCGTGCCGAAATCAAATGAAAGCAGACTCAAACATCATACTCAGAAATGTAGTTTGAGTTTTACTTCCTTAGCAATCTGCTTTATTTTGTGCGTCTGGTTTCTGATGATAATCATATCCTAGTGAGTTCTGCATTTGAAAAACAAAAAAAGTGGATTATCATTAAAACCAGATAGACAGCAAGCAACATAAAGGTATATTCAGAGAGTTGTTTAGAAAAGCAGATGTTTACATGTAATAATTTCTCAATATACAAATAAAAAATATGCTCTTGGAACCTTGATTTGATCGAAGACCAAAGAAAATGAAGACGTAAAAAATGTGGAAAATATTCTGGGGTTTCAGGCATTCGAATGCCAGACATGCACTTGAAGCAGACACTGGTATAATCCATTTAAATAATCCATTTAAACCTAATTTTCTTTCAGGAAATAATCATTTAAAATAAGGAAAGCAGCTTGAGCTTTAAAGGTCAGATGCCAAACAGCACGGCACAAATTGAAAACATAATTATAATGAAGTCAAACGGAGTGTAAGAGGTTGCTGGGTACATGTTTGTATTTCCTTTGGTGGAAATGCAAGCTAAACGGACCTTCATTCAAGTTACAATGGAATATGTTGTTAATAGCCTATAAATGGGTTTATTGAAAAAAGCCTGTTTTATAAAGAGAATACATTTTTTGTGTTACATAAATAATATTTCTTAGGACTAATTACACCTCAACTCAAACCATCAAATGCTATGTTTCTATTTTAAAAGAACAGATGTATGCATGCATGCAGAACTGAGTTCAACTTGGAGTTTTATTTATTGGAAGAGTGAGAAAAACCCACATTGTATGGCATATTTAAAGATTGAGTGTTTCACTGGTGGCAATTAGAGGCTGTTGTTTTATTTACACCTGCGTCCCCTCTGTCTGGGTGTTTGCTGGTTGTCAGGTTCCAGGTCAAACAGGCCTTGGACCAAGCAGGGAAACCATCACCAAGGAAATAATCAGCTCTGTCCTTCTCCAGTTACCCACCGGGTCCTGTTACATCTGCGCTGCTGCCCTGCCTTTGAATCTGCTCGCCAGCTTTAATTTTCTGTCTGCTTTGTTTTCTGGGCCCCGTGGTTATAGCTTGACTTTGTTTGGTTGCCTTATACAGTTAAGAGGAAAAAAATACACTGAATATACTATATTTTTTATACGTGTTTGGTGTGTGATTAACGTCGTTCACAGAGTTTATTTTCACTTCTTGGGAGGAATAATATGAGTGTTTGCATTGCCACTGGCCTTTAACCCGGCTCGCCGGAAGGAAAGGCTTTTTAACTCATCCATCACACGCAAGTGCCCTCCAGAGCAGAGGAGGAGCAGGGCGCAGGCTGGGATGCAGGCAGAGGAGGTTGGCTATTTAGATTACCCCCATCTATCAGCCTGTAATATCTATGCTGGAGGGACAGAAGAAGGTATCCGTGGAAAATCTCCATGTGCTGTAAATCCTTTAATATTCCTATGGGGACTTTGAGGGGCATTGGGTTTATTAAGATTTTTTCTTTGACTGCTGCTGTAGTATTCATATATTAGGAGAACGTTTTACAACTGCACCACAGCCCTTAGAAAAGCACCATGTTTGAACCTACCGACCGAGAGCCACACTTCACGGATACGCGACGTACCCACTAACCCCAAACGAACATGCACCGATTTCGAGTTTCACAACCTGCATAGTAAATACCACCTGCCGACACAATGGCAGTGTACCAGGTCCTCAATGTCACTTATGCTCATCCTTCATCTCGCTTATACACGTGTATGGTAGACTCGCTGCAGTGTGCAAAATGTATCTCCAAAATATGTTTACGCGCTCAGAAAGTAGAGGGCTTTTTCAGTTTCTAGTTTTTCAGACTTCCTTTTTAAAGTGAATATATACACATCAGGAATGTAATGTGTAAAAATACAAGCAGCACCACACTCCAACACGCTGTGTTCAGAGATGGGCTGAGCAAATAAAGATGGAAAAAAGAAAAGTGATTGTTGAGAGCGTGCACAATTGTATTTTGAAAGGGCCTTCGGGGGAGTTTTCCGGTCGGACAGGGATCTCCTGTCAGAAGTCACTTTCATACAATGGTCGAAAATGCTCGAGACTGGCGCCGGTGACACTCAGACGCGTAAAGGCCTGATGCGTCGGTGCGGATTTACCTGACACGTTTAGACTGCACGCCATAGCCTGACTCGGCAGGTCAGGTCTCATATTGCAGCACAGTAGGCTATATTGCAGTAGAGTATCTATTAGTTTGTAGTTGAACAAATGTGTAAAGTGGCGTTATATAAGTCTACGTTTTGCACTTGGTTTTCCGTCCATGCATAATTGCGCAGGGACACAAGAAAATATCCATCTTATCCCGATAAGTAATTCAAGAGACACGCTCCATTGGCAAATGTTTTTGGATGTACGAAATGCCTTTTACTAACACATTCAACCCTGCAAAAACAATAAAAACAATACTCATCCCTGACTTCAGTTTAACGTAAACCTTAATAAGGCCTCGCTTTGCGCCATCCAGACGTCCAATACAAATGAACAAGATTTGCCGGAGTGTTTTGTAACCAGAAAAAAAAATCTTATTTTTCCGGATCTATTGGAAATCTGAAAGTTGTACTGCATATGATGCCCCTAGTACAGCACACTGAGACCACGCAAGTCAACATCTGGATTCTGGACGAAGCTCTGTAGTTCTACACACAACATGTGAATTGCTCAGAGGGTTACAGTTGACTTTAACTGTAACCCTTAGCGCTGTGTGTCAATGCAAGCACTTTGCACGAGTGTCAAGGATGACAGATTATAATCCGACCAGAAAACACCCTGAAATGATAACATCTGAGGTGTAATTTGGATTTTCCAATTCAATTTTGCGTAATGTCATCTATTGATGCCTGCGCGCCTACAACTCACCACCAATGGCTGTCATTTGTGCTCCAGCACCCACAAAACTGACTGAAGGCTGAAGTGTCAACAGCAGTCACAATCGTGTTATCTGTAATCAGTTCATACTTGCGGACCATCAATCATAATGGGATTTGTGCCGAAAAAGTTGGAGCCAGCAGTGTAGTTTTTAGATGCATTTCTTATTTATTTAACGTTTGATGATAAATCGGTGTCTTTTTGTGGAGAGTGCAGTGTAGTCAGATTTGCTGCCGTCAACAGACTAATATTCACTAACTTTAACACAGTCCTGTGGGCACCCCTACGGGAAAAAGAGTCCCGGTACAGCGAGCGCTCGGATCAGCCTGCGTGACTTTTATTAGTCCAGATTGTTTATTTGTGGTGAAACAATGAGCTGATAGAGCGACACTGGTTTACAGTGGCCGTCATTCATTCACATAATAATCCTCATATCACTATGCACTTTTTCATACGCCTGAAAACAGTAACTGGGCAAGCTCTGTGTTGGATGGCAAATGTTTACTCAGCTCAGTACATATCCGAGATGTAGATACATTGTGTGGCGGGTGTGTGTATGTGTAAGCGCACCCTGCTGTGTTGCGCTGGACACATTTCAAACATGCCAGCGCGAATAAAAAGGACCATTTTACGTAAGTGCAAAGCGGTGCATTGCGCGCTCACGGCGAGTGAAAAAAAAGCAAAAAAAAAAAAACGCTGCAAAAAATGTCTTCAATTAATACCGAGCCGTTCAAGTCTACCAAGTGGAGAGACTGTAGTGTGGTATGAATTGGCCTGATGGGAATGGACGTTTCTGCGTTTTCACTCCACCTCAACTTGATTGAAGACATTTGCTGATTTGCATGCGACAAAACCAGACGTCCGATTCACTTTGTTTTAAGCCTGACGTCAGTCTAAATGTCACGTTTGGGTGGATACTTTTTTGCAGCGGGCAGAGCTCAGTGGGTGGGACTGGAGCATTTTGGGGAGGTAGAACGCAGCAGATGGGTGGGACTCTTATGAGCCGGAGCTTCCTCTGTGTCTCAACGGGCACAAGCTTTTCCCTGCAGTGAAGAGAAGAAGGAGAGCGCAGTCGGCCGTCACCGCTCTAGACGAAGGGAAGGGGACTGTGTGATTTTTTTTCTCGTGGAAGAACACAACTCTGGTGGAAACTCTACCTGTAATGGTTCATCCTCTCATGTCGCCGTGTATGTCTTGGCAACGTTTGGATTTTTAAAGCTATTGAGGGGAAGAAGCTTTTGTGCGTAAAACCAAGGATTCACCACTCGTTTCCAATCTTTTGTACGCATCCTTCTCTTTCAAAAGGTGGGATGAATATGGACAGAATCGCAGAGGCAGTGAGAGTGCCGCCGCCTCCGCCGTCCCGCGACGTCGTGGCCCCCGCGTTTCATTTACCGAGAACTCCCAACACAACCAGTCGAGAAACGTTACAGAACTCAAGCAGCGAATCTTCGGACACAGAGTTGGCAGGTACACAGTCAAAGAGTGCTTTTTCGCAACTCGATCCCTTTTTCTTCAGAGTGCAATAACAATTTATTTTTACGTCTCTATAAGCACGTTTACGATGGGCCGTCAGAAAGGCACCCCGGGCGTTTAACGCGACAGGAAAAGGAGATAATATTTTAGTAATCTTACATGTCAAAGCGTTTGCTTATTCTCAAAGGCAATGCATTAACGATTTGTTTCCGTGTGTTACGGTGCAACTTGCACATTCATAATTTTCATCGAAACCTTTTCGAAGTAAAAATGTGGTTTGGTTTATTTCTGCTCTCTATTATAATGTGCAGACATACACCAAACAGGGGAAAATATTCTAGTTTTGTTGCAGTTACACCCCAATTTTTGTTTATGGCGCTGGCTCAGCCAAACACTTGGCATGATACCGAGGTCTGTCAGGGAAAAATGTGCAGAACAGCCTGGCCTGCTGTCAGTAAATGCATTAAAACAAACTATAAATATTGGGCCCGTCCACCAAAACTGAATGCCAGACGGTCTGTATTAACAACTCTTGGAGGCACATTTTTGTTCTTCCACTGTCACATTTTCTATAGCAAAAAACAAGGCTTTGTCTCAGTCCACGCGAGGAGGAAATAGCAAAGATGGGCGAATGTAGTTTATGTCTCGTTTCATTTGTTGATGTTATTTATGGGGCCTAAACAAAACATTATGTTGTGGCTTTTAAGTTTTAAGGTTGCCTTTTATTTTTTTGGCTAACATTTAACAGACCCATTCCCGTTTTGTGAGTAACCTTTGCACGTGTTGACCCTTCAGGTTTAACGAGGCAATATTTTTAGGACACGAATACAAGATAGCAGTCTGGAGATAAGAGATGGCAGACCTCGATGTGAAGAAAGTTATATACGTAGATCTCTCAACACACAGAGAAGAGCAGATTTAAGTTTGTTTGAAAGAATCGACAGAAAACTCTCAGACGTGTTTGTAAATATTTGGATGTAATCTGTCACTTCTCTCTTGACCCCTTTTTATGAACAACTTTGTATAAACTTTGTATCTTTGGCTTTGCTTTTTTTCTTTTTGGCAGGCCTTTGCTGTTATAGTTGACCAAAAGCTTTAGTTTTCCTTGCCGTTGCTGCACTTAAATAACTGTACGAAACATTAAGTGGGAAAAAATACTTGCGTTAATGCTGATTAAATCTCCCTACTTGCATGCTATTCAAATTAACATATGGCTGGAGCATATAGTAATTCAAACCCAATTCATGATCCACAGAAAAGGAGAGGAGCGCTGAACACAGGAGCGATGACGGCAACGTGGACGATCCGAAGAAGAAGAAGCAGCGGCGGCAGCGGACTCACTTCACCAGCCAGCAGCTGCAGGAGCTAGAGGCCACTTTCCAGAGGAACCGCTACCCGGACATGAGTACCAGGGAGGAGATAGCCGTGTGGACCAACCTGACCGAGGCCAGAGTCCGGGTAAGAGGCATAGCAGGCCGTGCGTAAAGTGTGCGCAATGCGTGCGTCAACAGACTATTAGACAAATAAATTAAGAGCATACATTAGAGAGTTATTTTGTGTTGAAGACTGCTGAAACAACCACCTAAATAAATGAAATAACTCAAACACCTGCGAATCAGGTCAATAATTAAATATAGGGCCTTGAAAATAACAGTACAATTAACAAAACAGTAGTCTAATTCTTTCATTATCAAAATACAAAAACTAGACTTAACGGCTCCATATAAGTGTCATATATTGATGCGTCCGATTAAATTAAATACTGCAATTGCAAATCAATTGCCCATTTCATTCATACAATTTAGAAAAATCTTCTCTACTGGGTAAATCAGCACAGACACCCAGCATTTATGTTTCAGTCGTAAACCTGCATTATCATATTATATGAGGCACTGAGGTCTTTACAGGGTCGCTTTTGCCCGAACAACTTCGTCCGAGGTGCTGAATTAAAGAGTTAAAATACAGCCTTTTAACAAAGTTCCTGCAAATAACTACATTATTATTAAACAATTTAGCGAGTTAGAAATTAAACGTTTGACATAATTCAACCCTGAAGAAAATCCGTTGACGAAAAAACTGGACGATTTTCAAAACTGTGGTGTTAACAGATATCAAGTTGCAGTCATCCCTGAATGTGAAGCTACGGTGTGTCCAAAAAGTAAGTCATCCATTATTCGAACACGTGCGTAATTCACAACATAGCGCGCAATGCTGACACAAGCAGGAGGAAAACTGTTATAAAACACGTTTGTGTTCACACATATTTGGTGAGATTTTAGCAGAAAGGCAAGTTCTGTAACTATTTGGATCAGTTAGATATTCGATTCTTTTTAAAGAGTGTATTCGCAGCTGCTCATGGAGCCAATTACTTATTTGTCTTTGGATGACATCATCAGTCTGGGCCCTTATATGTCCCTGAGGAGGGGACTGTGCATGCAGCCAGATCTACCTGGAGCTGTGCAATCATTAGGAAATGCATGTGATTAGATTTATTCGAGGTTGTTTTCAGAATCAGGACGATACATTTAAGAACATTTAAACAATCCTATTTAACCAACATTAACCAAAAGAGGTTTGAATTATTGTATGGCAAATTTAAACTAGAAGATAGCTGAAACAGAAAGGTGCTTTTTACTCTTTTTTTGTTGGACTGACTACAAAAATCATGCGTATGCAGTTTTCCCACACAGGTGGTTATGCTGACTTCGTTTCTCTGTGTAAAAAACAACAACTATGGATGCAAGAATCGTGCGTCAAACCAAACAATTGCAGTCGGTTTTCATTACAGGCAACTGGCGCCTGCCGGCCCGTGCTTACAAGACCATTCGTCTCAAATTGCATAAAAAAATGCATACAGCTTTTTAAAGTGCAGGGGGGAGAGAGAAAAAAACAAAAAGTATCTGAACAAGTTTTGAGTGCAATTTCTGAGGCGAAGGAAGGCGAAAGTAAAACAGTGCTTCCTTTTATATTGGCGGAATAAAAAGAAAACTTTGTAGTACAGAGCCTGGCATGACACAGAGCAGCCTGAATAGTTCTGATTCATATCCGAGCTTTTTATTTCATGTTTTGACGTTTTAAAGTGATTAGACTTGACCTTTTAAGTGTTTAATCAAGCTCAACAGATATTACATGGAGATCAAGTGATATTTGTGTGCTCAGCTATTTTTACATGTCCCTGTCGTCTCTAATGGTGTTTTTTCTCGTTATCGTGATAAACATTATGTATAGATATATAATTTATTAATTTAGATTTATTTAATTTTTTGCTGGGTACAGGAAACTGAGCTCAAGTGTATCCCTCGTGTTTCCACCGCAGCTCCCAGTCACATCGCTCATGTTTTTGTGGACAATTTGTCCGCAGCACCCTGTTCCCTGCGCCACTATAAATAGCATCCGCGGGTCCGTCACGTGTAAACTGTTTCTACTATGAATTAAAAAATGACTTGCAGAGTGCCGACTAACTGATATTTTGTCAGGTTCCGATAAGGTGTGAGGATATCCAGAGGCGCGTGTGATTCCTATACAGTCATCGACTGCGCGTGTTTGAAACATTTTGTAAACTTGTTGGTTGTATTAGGGGCAGAGTGACCTACATGCTCATTTTAAACACACACACACACACACACACACACACACAGGTTATAACATTTTATATTAAAATAAATAAATGAAACTCATTTGTTTTTACACATCCTTGGCTCCAACAGAATTGTTTTGAGTTGTTACTATTTGTTATTGTATGTATGCACTATAGGCCTACACTAGGCTTCTTTACATTCCCCGTGTATCATTTTTAATCTGTCAGAATTTAATTGAGTATCCATTAACAAGGTTTTTAATATTCAGCATAAATAGATATTTAATGCTGAATTTTAGATAAACAATTTTCAAGACTCTTTACACAATTTGAAATTGTAATTTATTTACGTTATCCTTCAGAACTCCTTTAACACTGCGCAAATAACTAAATACAAGTCTAAATTAATGTTGCTTAACAAATGAGGTTTGAATAATAAGAAATAATAAGAAACTTCCAAAGAGGTTTTTTACTTTAAAAAGTTTTACAGTCAGTGCTGCACTAATTTAAAATAAAATGTTGGTTTCCCATTCAGGAAACCTGACTGAGAATTTTAGGAGAAAAAAGACATTTGGGACAAAGTCCAGATTGATATGTCCACTGGGAAAAAGAAAAGAGCTCTCACATAAATCCACAGCCAAGACTTGGGCACTGAAAGACTGAAGATAAAATTAACTTTAAAGAGGTTCATTTTATAAAAAATAAATAAAAAAAAGCAGAAACTGATTTTTTGTGACCATATATAAACATTTAAATGTATAGAGCCCAACTTGCCCAACTGAAAAGTTTGGCCACAAGGCAAATAAGATGAATACAGTCAGGACCTTCTTTGCTGTGTTTACAGACTGTTGTAAACAAATCTGAGAGCATTAAACAGATGATGTTATATCAAAGAACTGTCTATCAATGAGCTGCTGCAGCTTAATTTTTTTTATTTAGCCTATCTATTGCTGTGGGACTCCTGAGTCTGCCTTTGAAATATTCAAACCCAATAAATTACATGACTTATTAACATTGACGTGTATGTGTGTGTGTGTGTGTGTGTGTGTGTGTGTGTGTGTGTGTGTGTGTGTGTGTGTGTGTGTGTGTGTGTGTGTGTGTGTGTGTGTGTGTGTGTGTGTGTGTGTATGTGTCATATTGTATCATAAAGTAGAGTTTAACGAGTTTTGACACCCCTGCGCTAAAAAGTACATAATTATTCCACAGTAATAATAATACAATAATACATGCTGTCTATCTTCATTATAATGCTACCCACTGCAATTTGTAGATTTTGGGCTATAAGACATGAAAGTGTAGGCAGGGACGACTTAATTTTATGACAAAAATAAATAAATCAAGAACCTAAATAATTCCTAATTGCCTACACATGACATGGTAAGCAACAACTACGCGCATTCTCCACAATACACTGCCGTTAATGTTCATAGAATAACCGTGCGTGTCTCCTCCAGGTGTGGTTCAAGAACCGCAGGGCCAAGTGGAGGAAGCGGGAGCGGAACCAGCAGATGGACCTGTGTAAGAACAGCTACCTGCCCCAGTTCAGCGGCCTGATGCAGCCTTATGAAGACATGTATCCGGCCTACACCTACAACAACTGGACCAACAAGGGCCTCACCCCGGCGCCGCTGTCCACCAAGAACTTCACCTTCTTCAACTCCATGAGCCCGCTCACCTCTCAGTCCATGTTCTCTGCGCCGAACTCCATCTCCTCCATGACTATGGCGTCGGGGATGGGCCACTCCGCCGTGCCGGGCATGCCCACCCCTGGCCTCAACAACATCAGCAACCTGAACGGGATCGGCACTTCCGGGATCAACTCGGCCATGTCGTCATCCGCGTGTCCGTACGGGGCTCCCGGCTCTCCGTACAGCGTTTACCGGGACACTTGTAACTCCAGCCTGGCCACGCTCAGACTCAAATCCAAACAGCATCCAACGTTCGGATACAGCGGCCTGCAGAGCCCCGGCACGAGCCTGAACGCCTGTCAGTACAACAGCTGACGGGACAATAAGCGCGAAGCTGAATCTAACAAATATAAATAAATATATATGTGATGAACGGACAGAGGTGTCAGAGCCTAGGCCTGTAGGCTTCATGTGGATGGAGAAAAAAAAATTCAAAGACAACTAAACTGGATTGGTTGCAAACATTTTTCAAAAAAGGAAAAAAATGGATTATGCGGGTTGTATGTGTTTACCAATGAACTTGCACAGCAATTGAAATGTCCAGTTTTTGTTTATTTTTTGGGGGGGTATTTTTTTTTTAAATAATGAAGACGTGTTACTGCACTGTACATATGTAAATGTAAATATATACAGGCCTAACATATGAAACAGACAATGGGATTTTTTTCTGTTTTGTGCTTTGCTTGCTTTTGAAGACTGATTGGCAAGGGAGGGGTGGGATAAGGGATGAGGGTTTGCAAGAAACAAACAAATAAATAAATAAATAAATGTGTCGAGCATATCATGAATCCAGGCTCTAAGTTAAAAAAAAAAGAAAGAAAAAAAATCAAGTCTACATTGTACATATTTTATACTGCTTCTGTGTGCTTTCTATTTACCGTCTATAGCAGGCTGCCCACCGGCCCGTTTGACTCCATGACGCCTCCCGTTCAGTGACTTTACTTTGAAAATGTTTTTTTTTTCCTTCATTTTGTTTGAAATAGAAAAGCCCGCATGTTTAACTTGAGTGCAACGTGTTTTGTACGATGATGTAAGTAAGACTTTGCAGAAGTAAGTTCATTAAGCCTAAACTGTATACAAAAAGGTGATTCAAAGTTCTCGTGTGTTTATGGTACATGTTTGTTTGAATAAACTCCAGGAAAAGAGAGGTTTATTTCAAGAATGTTTAAGAGGAGTCTTTGTTTAACAGACGAGCCGCAGTGGTCCAACATTCCCCCCAAAAGAGCAGCAAAACAAATAACTGCTGAATACCCGCAGCCTTTTGATCCACACACTTGAGTAGGATTATGACAGGAATATGAAGATTTTTTTAAGGATTAATGGGAATATAGGCAGTAGTTACTCTGGACATAACCGTGCCATTTTTTTATTTTTGTTTCTCGTCCATTTTGAAGCTTGTGAGATAAATCCACCGGAGTTTCAACGCATCTTGCAACCTTTCAGACCTTAATATCTAATGAATAGGATTTAATATGATCAGCGTCAAGCCTTATTATGGGCGACTGTTATTTGGCGAGTATGATAATCACCATATTTCACCACTCAGAGCAGAAAGGTCCCACATGCGCTTCAGATGTGTTTCAATTTTATATTATTCAGGTCAAAAATAGGATTTTCTCTCATTGGATATAATTACACGAGATTACATTTGGAGTCACCCAGTCTGAGGGATGGAGCTTTCCCGCACCTTTCTATAGCCCTACCTAACTCCAATTACTGTATTTAAAAAATGACCAAGTGGTGTGCGTCTCAGCCTCAAACTATTATATTCAGCCTGCATATTTATTCCAATCACAGGATTATTATTATTCTTTTTAAGTATCCTGTGACTTGACGCCATCACTATTGAGCTAAAACATGCGCGTCAACCACCTCGAAAACTGCATTTCAGTCCTTCTTTGGCGCAATCCCGCGCACCATTGTCCAAGCGCAAACAAAATGAATTCAATCAATACCGTATCTTGTTTTCTGACACCTGCAGAAATCCACATATCTATATTACTCACCGCCGGACTGATATTAGCGCGCAGCACAAATGGAGCAGTACGTGATTGTGTGCTTTAACTGATAGGGCTCTGCAGGATGGATGTTTAGGATTACACTCTAATAAATCATTAAATGCGAAACAGACGTCTAATGACTAATGACTAATACAACATCTTATACTTGAGGAATTATTGCACGAATCGTTATTTAATCCTGATAAGGATCTACAGTGTTACAAGTCAATCTCCCTAATGTAAACCAGCCTCTATAGTGAGTTTTAAAAATGTGATGCTCATCCTAATATTAATATGATCTACAGAGTGTGTGTTGGGTTTCAGGTTTTGGTCCAAGTATTCTAGTCCACATTACTCGAGAGTTTCTAGCTCCTTAGTCACTTTTTGCCATTCACATTTTCTACCCTATATTCAATGTAGGCCTACTTACTTACCCTATACGTTTGTTAAAAGTGTTATTTGACGCTATGGTGCCCTTTCCTATTTTTGGATCTCCTACTAGCATAGGCCTACGTATATGTAATAAATTTAGGTGTGACAGGCAGTCCGTTGACCTTATGGTGGCTCTTAACGGATTATTTTCCAATAGTGCCTTTATAATATTTTATCTAATTAATATTAATTGTATTTTTTTGTAGTAGCTCTATAACATTTAACCATATACAGGGCACTCAAAATTACGCCTCATGGGTCATTTCCATAAGTCTCCATACTTAAAAAAATAAAATAAAAAAATAAAAGTCACTGTTAGTTGAAGGCAGCATCTAAAAGTAAGGCAAAGTGAGTTTTTTTAGAGGCTTTTCAGAAATAACCTTCCTGCGGTGTTTCCATAATATCTGTATGGGCTTATTTATCGTTAGCCTATACTCAAAACTTTGTTAAAAAAGGGACTCTAACTGGGAAATTATAGTGAAGTTAGTTTTATTGACGTGAAGGTGGCCTTTTGACACTTGTTAGTTCCTCTATAATTGCATAATCAAATTATATGTCACCTTAATTTGAAGTGCGTCTGTAATATTATTAATGTAATATTTCAACAGTATTAGCCTATTAGGGCTACATTTGAAATGAGTTTATCTGGGCCTCCTCATGTTTTTTGGTTTGGTGAATTTATGTCGTCTAAGGGCTATATAAAAAACTTTAGTAAGTAGGCCTTTGCATTAAATTTACTTTTTAACTTTATTCTTTAAAAGAAACAATCATCCAATTGACACTGTTATAGTCCTAACCTATTAGTGTGTGTAGCATTCAAGTGTGTTTTCATAATTTTTCAGTAGGCTAATATTTCATTAATAGGCTAGTTTACTGACTGGAACGGAACTGGAAAATTCATATATCAACATGGAGCTATAGGCTATAATATTTTCGTATAATTTACCTGATGTTTCTATTTCTTTATCTCACTCTGTCACTGGTTCACTGAAGGTCTTTTGTCGTTTGGGTTCACCATTCATAACAAGTCACAACAGTAACATCAGCAGCGCGCGCCGCTTCAAATTCTTTCCTTGGGCGCGCCCGCGTTCACGGGGGGCAGAACGTTTACTCAGGGCGGGCATGCGCACTGGCTGTAATTGCGACTATCCGCTTTGATTTGGAAATGTTTGACGAGAGGACAAAGCGCACTCTAGGCGCACAGCCATTGGTAACAAAAACAAAGCCCGCACGCTGTCGTAAATGTTACCCATAATACTCTTTTCCCAGTTATAAATAAGAGCGCGCAGCACCGTGCACGCGCCTGAACCTGAAGGGCAAAGTTCAACACGCCGCTTTATAGCAGGTAAATATTTGAACTAGTGTTTCTCAGGCTAGGAAATCCCCACTTCCCCTAAATTATTAGATACAGCAAAGAAAGAGAAAAGGAGAATGTGTCAAATGTAACCACTAGTGTTGTGTTGAGCCTGAGTGTTCACAGTTAAGGATTCGCCTTTTTCTCACATAAGAATGACTTGAATACACAGACTGTTAACTAATACCTGATATATACAGTAGGGGAGAACGGGGTAAGTAGGCACACTTTTTACTCTAGTGAGAATTGCTCATCACCAAAACATCTGTCAATAGCCATTCCTACATTAAATTGAAGCTTAAGGTGTTGGCTTGAAATGTGTGTCTCTCTTTTTTTCCAACTTATTGTAATGAAGAAGTAATTTACCATCAAAGACACTCTGACACATTGTGACAACCAACCCCATCAAGGGGTCGGTTGTCATACACTATGGGGTTGTTTGTCACAATGTTATCTTAATGGGAAAAATCTTAAAAAGAAGGCAATGAGGCAGAACCAAATTTGAAAGTTTAATTGCATTGTCAAGTTGACAAATAGGCCTACATAACTTACTGTAGCCTTGGCAGCTGGTCTAGTTTGGGATGCACTGGGTTGTTTTGATTTTGTTACCCTTTTTCCTTTTGCTTGCTAGCTGCCTTTTCCTGCTCTATTCTTTCCTTCTCTGGGGTGTCAGTGAGGATACAGCTTGACAATTTCTTTCGTTATTGGGTTCCTTTTCTGGCTGCAGCCTTGAGATAACATGTGACAACCAACCCCCCAAAAAATTTGACGACCAACCCCAACCTGAATTTCTTGCTAGCATCAAGGCCAACAACCATCTGACAACTAATTATCTTGCTAACAACAATCTAAACTATAGCTTACCCTTCACACTTTCTGAGGGTAACAAGTGTTTTGTTATAAACCCATTGTGTAAAAGCCTAGAAGAAAAATACTGAGAAGCAAAATATTTTGAATTTGACATGAAAAACACAAAACATCCTCTCACCTGAAATGCAGCTGTCTTCCTCCAAGGAAGTCTATGTATGTGACCTCTGATCCCAATTCTGGACCTTTTTTATATCAACATTTCAGAGCTAGCACGCTCTGGTGGCGAGATATAACGAATGTGACATCCAACCCATGTGACAAATTACCCCGTTCTCCCCTATTTACATTTTCTGTGAAGTTTATGGTTTTTCCTTTGAAAAAAACAGTATACTGAGTATAAAATTAAAGCTTCCGGTGAATTTGAAAAAAAAAATCTAATTAGGCCCTAATAAAGCAAAATCTATTTTGAATATCAAATAATATTGCATCATTTCAAATGTCTCATATGTGAAGATTTGCTGCTTTTTTCTGAACTGTTGATCAGACCAAACAAGACATTCTGAGAGACATCCTGGGCTCTGAGACATTTTGACGACATCTTCAGTTTTCGGACATTTCCTTGACAAAAAAAACAGTCACTCGGTTATTTGAGAAAGTAATCAGCAGACTAAGCATGAATGAAAAGCCCCCACAACTTGAGGTCACAGCATCAAGAGGGAGGACTGCTGTTAAACTGTGTCAATATTTTAGTAAATTATTTGATTAAAGGAGAAGTGATATTTTTTGTTAATATACATGTTAAATCACTCTATATTCATATAGCAATCACTTTAACAGTATGCACAGTTCATAACATAGGTCTCCCAGTCATTCAGCTTTGCAGTAAATGCCAGATAACATTTTGAGTATCCCGCTAGTTTTATCCAATAAGGAGACATAGCTCTATAAAGAGACGGGTCTCTGTGCCTGTGTAAACGGTGACTCGCTGCTCTCCATCGCAGCACTATCTGACGAAGACGGCTGCCTGCATGTTAATTTGGTGGTGGCATAGAGATGAGGGAGGGGACTGCTAACTGCAGTTGCTGACAGGAAGCTAGCTAAAAGGATCAAATCACTTACTTCTATAAGAATTGGCACCACTAAACATCAACTAAGACAGGTTCTGCATTGTCCTCTTGTAGCCCTTTGGTCATAGTCTCAAGACCTATTTTAATTTTCATTGTACTAATAAAGTTGACTCAGAAGCTACCATGAGGTTGTTCGGTGTTGGTGTCCACGGGAGCACAACAGCATATTTTTAGCCCTAGGCCCCACTAGCAGGTAAATGCGGCCATGCTGACATAACACGGTAGTGGGCTATGAATGAAATCCATTAAAGAAACCAAAAGGCAAGTGTCAAATACTATTTACAGATATACACTGTACATCTGTAAAAACCTGATCAACTCTATGCGAAGGAGATGTGTTGCACTGTATGAGGAAAATGGTGACCACACCAGATACTATAATGCCACCAGGACACCAGAACGTGTAAATGGAAATAGGTCTCCCTTGAAAAAGAGTCTCCGGTGTCAATGGGATTTACCTATATAAATTAAGGTTTTAAATCTTGATATGCCACACCTGTGCGGTGGGATGGATTATCTCGGCAAAGGAGGAGTGCTCACTTACACAGATTTAGACAGATTTGTGAACAATATATGAGAGAAATTGTTCTTTTGTGCATAGAGAAAAAGTTTTAGATCTTTGAGTTCAGCTCATGAAAAATGGGAGCAAAAACAAAAGTGTTGCATTTATATTTTTGTTCAGTAATTACTGGTTGCATAAAAGTTGGCAGCACTCATCTATCAAAGGGAAGGACGTCTTTGTTAAGTGTGGCACAACAATTATCCATGTTACATATTCCATACAAGTATTTAACGGGTATGATTTAAAAAAATAATGACACCATAATGTAATCAAACCTATCATTTGAAATGTCACTACACTTCTGCGACTGACATTTGGTCTGTACAACCCCGTCCATCTGGTGAAAACTTAATTAACAAAACAAGCCCGGCTAGACCTAGGCCCCCCGTCGGCCATGAATACAATGCTTCCACCAGGTCGCTGCAGCAGTTAATCTGATCCTGAAAACCTGCACTGCAGCTGCATCCTATAAACACAGAGTCTTTGTTTAGATCCAAACCTGTAGTTTATACAGAAGCACTACCTAGACTCTGTAATGCAACAATACTGACCAGGTAATGCAAGAATAGCAGCACTGACCTTCATCACTTAATGAGCGACCACACTATGGGAATAAAGCAGCTGCTGAACCCTGAAAACAAGATGGCAGCTCACACAATCAAGATAAGTACTTTAGGTTATATACTTGTGTTTTTGTTATCAGCAAAGTTACTGTATGAAGCCTTATTTATAGATCTATTACAAGTGTATTTCAATCTCTGCACATTTAGTTTGGATACTAAAATCAATCAAAAGAAATGGCTGCTTGAATTGGAGGAAAATATGAAGTCAGTCCAAAAAACATTGTCATGCTTTGAAATTTGCATGATTTGTAAATTGTTGTATGGTCCTTTAGAGCTGCACAATGTAGTCCTTCATTGAAGCATGATCTCTAAAAAAATGGCATGTAGGGTTTTCAAATCTTAAACTTGCAGAAAACAGAGAGCCTTCAGAAGAAAGTGAACCAACAGGCTGAAATCCTGCATTTCTGCTCACATTTGATTGCTTTTGGATTACTGTTGCCATGGAACCAAAATATCACAATCAGCAATTTATGGTGTTGCATGTTTTGCTTGTTTCAAACAAACGTTGGGTTATCTCATCTCGCTTTTCATCAGACGGTGGTGTCTCCAAACCACACACCATTAAAAGGTGAAGTAAGCGATTAATTAATGTTAATATAAGTGTTAAATCGCTCTTTATTCATACAGTGATAACTTACACAATGTGCGCTTTTCATAAAGCCGATCTCTCAGTCAGCTCATGGACATATAAAGAAAGAGTCAGCTGCTCTACATGTAATCAGCAAATAAACTTTTTGGGGATCCCGAAATTAATATCCAATCACAAGAGAGAGCGCTACAAACAGACACCCGTCTCACTCATGGTCTCACTGCCGGTGCACGCCAGAGCTAGCCTGGAAATCCAGACCCCAACAGGCGCCGCAAATTTAATTTGCCAGCGCCTAGTGGCAGGTCTGGGAATGCCAGGCTACGCCAGAGCGACAAATGGGTGAATGTTTATGAGCCTACAATGGCGGAGCAGGAAAAAATCCTTCCTAATGTCTGTTTTGATGGTTTTCATCATGTTTTATCACACTTACTTATCTGAGATGGTGCTAGATAACTCGCTGTTTGAAGACCGCAGTGCATTAATGTGGTGACGTGGGGACGAGGGAGGGGACTGCTAACTGCAGTCACTGACAGAAAGTTAGCTAAACTGACCATTCCGCTTACTGAACCTTGAAGTCATTGTTTGGCTCTCCGACTGGAATTTTGTGCCATTGTGGTGCGAGCTACCCAGCCGGTTCAGCCAAATGTCATGGATTATACTTTACATTTATGACAACTGCCACAGGTGATATAAAATGACAGCATCCAATCTGAGAGGGAAGTTTTATTGGGTCCACCTACTTCATTATAGCTTTCGCCCTTGTATGTGTACAGATATACCTGAAAAGTCTTAATCTGTATGGTTTACAATAGACTGCAAATACCAACCTGTATGCGCACAAAGGATGAACTGTGATGAAAGGATGATCTGGAAATGCATCTTTTGGAAGAGAAAGACAAAGTACTATTGAATAAATAACAATTTTCACTTCATCACCTGATATTTCCGAATGACTTGAGGCAGTGGTGTATGATGCCATCTTTACTAACTAGCTTATTGTCCTTGCACTGTAACGTGGGTACATTCTGCAAACGGAAAGGGGAAAGACCGAGCATTGCAATCGGGGAACTTTCACCACTAGATGACGCCAAAATACTCTTATATTATACGCTGCACCTTTAAACAGTTTTATAGAGGCTCAACTGTATGAAAAGTTTGGGGGATTTAGTTTGCAATATTGTTGTTACTTGTGTTGTACTTTGTCATTTGTCATTAACCTTCAATGATATAATGGGCTTGTCAAAATACTAGAAACACCGGGTATATAAACTCGGAGCTAAGCTTTTACATATGCCATTTTGAAAAAATCCCTGGAAAAATCCTACAAAAATGCTGTAAAAAGCTGCTTCATTTTACTCATTCAGCTGCCATAACAGAACTTCCCATTTCCACATTCATGAATTCCACAGAGCTCTTCAGTCACTCTTAGTGACATCATCCACATGTCTGCTGGACATTCTCAGACAATCTCAAGCCAAATTGTATTCAGTGAACACAAAATATTTTACTTTGAGAGATGCCTATGATTTCTGAATTTGTCATTAGTCACATTCACAACTATGTGAATGTGACCACACACACTGAACTGATTGTAGCCCTGAAACAAGTTAAGCATTGTATACAGACAATATATCACAGCACAAATTTAAATCCATTTAAATTTAAAAATCTATCAATTTACAGCTGGCAATTTTATTGCGATACCTGGTAGTACTACATATAGGCATACATACTACTGTATATAATATACATACTACAAATTAAATATTTTTTTAATTCAGCCTTAATCCATCTACAAAGCAGAACTATGTCCGTTTAATCTCTATTTGTAGAATATGTTTGTGATGATGCTGTGTTGATTAAACAAAAGAGAACTGAGCACATTTGAAACAAGTTGAATAATGGCCTGAGAGCAAAACAGTCTCACCCTCACAATCTTTAAACCGGTGGTTTTCAAACTGTGGGGGTTATGGCGGGGGGGCGGATGAATATGTGAAAAAAATAAAAAAAGTAGTTTGTGTTTTTTATATTAAGATCACGGCATAGCTGGACAAGAGTTATTCTGCTTCTTTCCTCTCACTGCATTTAAATGCATTCATTATATTACAGAGAAATACCTGTAGGTCTCGTCAAAGAAAAAGAGGACCAAGCCCAACCCAGAGGACCCTGCATAATCTTTTTTATTTTAAATTAATATTTTTATGGAAAATCCACATGTCTTTCTTCAATAACTTCTAATCCATCAGACCCAGTGTCTCCAAATTATTTGTTCACACAAAATTCCTCATATTTAGCCTCTTAATTTTCCTCTTAAAGTGCACCAGATTCATGCATTTCACTTTAAAAAGGTGAAAAAAAAATCGCCCGGGGGGCATACCCCCAGACCCCCCTAGGAGGGTCTGGTTCTCCACTGGCTACTATTTTCCTCCATCAGGACATTGGAGGCTCTTGCGAAAAAACACTGGGTGTGAATGACATTTAACAGTAGTCAATAATTTGGGCAAGTCTGTCTGCCTATCTTTCTCATTCCGCTGCACACTCAGTCACTACTATCCATGCTTAAAGGAAACACTGCATTAAGATGCTAAAATGTATTTAAAAATGCATTAAAATGTTTAGAATGTTTCAAAAATATGTTTAAATTTGTAAAATAATTAAAAAGGGGGGGGGGGGCTCCGCTGAAATTTGTTCTCTGAGGGGGGGCTCACTCTCTCACACTTTGAAAACCCCTGCTTTAAACTATACATAAAACCCTCATGGTGATGTGTCCATAACCTTCTCATTCAGTGTATTCCAGCTTTACTTTATACCACACAATAAGTTGTGCCGGTCTCAACATTGCTTTGGTGGGCATTTTCCTTAAAGAGCACACTTGGGAAAAATAAAATAAAATAAAAAAAAAAAGCACATGGCACCACATAGGGCATACCAATTTCCCCTAAAATATAAATATGTCCAGTGCTATTCTAATTTATGATTTTGTTATTTAGTGACCACTTTAACAACTGTTATCTACAAACACATTTCTATGTCGCGGGTTGAGAACTTGAGATAACTTGTTAAATTGCAGACAATGGTTTTTGCATGGTGTTGAATTTCATGCAATGCTTTTGGTAATGTCTGTTTGGCATTGGAGACTTTGTGAGTCTGCAGTTCTGTTGGCAGCCATTAAGAAACATATGGGCCATTAGCACTACCACAAATGTTTGCTCTGTGCTGTTTGATAGTAAGCTAAGTACTGCTAGCATGTTGGACATATCAAGGTAGTGTCTTACCGTTGTCCTTCTAGTCCACAAGCAAAGGATCTCACATCTTCTTATACTTCCTGGTTCTACCATGTTTAAAAAAGGAGGGGGTGGGACATTGTTTTTTGATGAAAGGTGTTTGTCTCAAGTTAGTGGTTACATATACAGTACATATGGGACTGGCATTTTGTATTGGTGTGTGAACAACACTGTTTAAATTCTTAATCTATACGTGGCTGCATTGTTTGTTTGTCTGTATGTGTGTGTCTATGTTGATAACCCCTACTTGTGGTTTAGTCCTCTCCAATTAGTTTCTAGGAGGATATATAACAGTTGGTGGTTGCGTTCCGAATCGCATACTCTTTCTTTTTTCTATTCTACATACTACATCCGACGATAAAAATAATCTAGTTAGGATGCAGTAGGCATACTATTGGGACATACTTTACTCTCTTATTTCATCATAACATTGCGCCTTGATCTTGCCTCTTGCTTTTATATCCGTCGCATCCCCGTTTGTTTTCATATGGAGGCTTCGTCGATGTGACGTCACTTCACGTGCGCACTGGATTGTGGGTCAGAATCGCCCAAATAGGATGCACTTTTCAACACTAACAATCTTGGCCGCATGAAGTAGGACATCCGGGTACTTCTAACCATCCTAAATCTGGCCACAAGAATCGGGACATCCTAAATCTTTTTTCTACATACTATATAATAGAAAGTATGCGATTCGGAACGCAACCGGTGTGTGGAGTTGCATCCTACTACATATGAGGAGATGGTGGTAATACACCTATAAGCTGGTTTGCAACTGCCAGTAAAATCCTTACAAGAAGGTATTAATAAATGTTTATTATAGTTTATGAAAACTTCAGGTCATTGTGATTAGTTCATAAAGACAGTGTTTGTAAGCCTGATGAATTGTATTCTTCTGTAACATAGACCGTTGCATTGGGTGACATGTTCCTTCATTGCATCAACATGCACTGTGATCTGGCTCCCAGGAAAAAAAAGGGAAAAGAACAACACTAGTGCACTAAATATGTATTCATTCACAATCTAAAATAGTCTCCAACAAATGCACTGTTAACTTATTTTGAGTAACATTTGCTCAAATCTACAGTGCCCACCTGTTTAAAGTAATGACTGAACACAGAAAAAGTAGCATGGCCTGAAATATAAGAGAATAAAACAGGTGTAAAGCTTTCCAGTGTGTCTACTGTACCGGACCTGCCATTGTGAGTTGAGAGTCCCTGTTGACCAGTGAATAATATAAATAAATATATAAAAAATATTTTTATAAGGATGTTTGTATGTGATACAACTAGTCAATATGGGGATGCCATTTCTACAACATGACCAAAAAAAATATTAAGAATTGCAAATAGCAGGTTGGATCAGGAAGCTCACAGGATCTGTCTAACTCTCACCCAACAAAATGTCCTTGAACAAGACACCAACTTTCAAAATCTTCCAGGAAAGGATCATCAGGCAAATTTCTCAAACAGCCCAGCGGTTTTTTATTTTCCTGCCTTTCTCCAACAGGATTTCATTGTATCTTTTAGTATTACATAAATGTGTTAAGCATGCATATGTTGTCTTTGTAAATCTATTTTATAAAATCTATTTAATAGGCCTGAAATCAGCTGGGTGATTCTAATACTAACTGCTATATCAAGCCAGCATTAATGCTGTGCTGCAAAGAGATCCACTCTGGTGTAGTGCTAAAGATGTATTACTAAATTCTGGATCACACAGTTAAAAGAGCACTTGGCCAATAAATGCATGCTGTTGCAAGCCAAAGTACAACACCATGAATTATTATAATTACATGTGTCCCGAGAAAATCATGTAATTACCACCAAGACTTGGTCTCAGTAGTGCAGTAATTCTGACAAGACTGACACATGACAGTCATTTTGGGATTAGTGCAATGCTGAGTCGAGCTGCAGTTGCTTCACAGCTTTTTTTATTTTTGTAGTGAGTGTGTGTGTGTGTGTGTGTGTGTGTGTGTGTGTGTGTGTGTGTGTGTGTGTGTGTGTGTGTGTGTGTGTGTGTGTGTGTGTGTGTGTGTGTGTTGTGTGTGTGTGTGTGTGTGTGTGTGTGTGTGTGTGTGTGTGTGTGTGTGTGTGTGTGTGTGTGTGTGTGTGTGTGTGTGTGTGTGTGCTTGGGTGGCTGGGAAGAAGAATAAATCCTTCTGTATGAAGGATCTGGTTAAACAAACTTGATTTATTTTAAAGGAAGCCAATTATCTGACTTCCTTACTCGTCAGAACTCCCTTGATGAGCTCAACTGCTGCTCTCTTTGAAACACCAACTTGTCGATGTAAGGAATTATGGGGGATGTAGGAAATCCCTGCTTGAAGTTGACTGGGCATGACAGAGAGTGGCTATGCTAAAACGTTGATTGAATCCAATTACATTTGATTGAGATATTCTTCTTGAATATGAATTATAATAATGTTGGTGAGCACTTTACTAGTGCATTTCATGTGGTCCAATGTTACGTTAAATATTTTGTTTTAGGACCAACTATTTGCTAAACTTAAGATATTCCCATCAGCCTCAGCTGTACCATGTAAATAATGCTAATTAGCATGTTAACACTAAGATGGTGAGCATGATTAGCGATGAGCATTTACTGCAAAGTGTCACTGTGCCTAAGTTCAGTGTCACAGAGCTGCTAGCTTAGCTGTAGACTTAGCGTTGTTAACACACAGTCTACACCCATATTTAGATTGGGTGTAGTGTAGACATGGTTAGGCTTGTAAACTACACCACACCCAAGACGGACAGTAAACACATATTGAGATTTTTTTTTAAGGACACAATTTGTGACACTGCTAGATGGCCTTAGAACAAAATCACTTCCCATTGAGACAGCGTTAAACTGCCAATTAATCGGCAAAACAGGGAACAAATGTTTCTGTTCACACACAAAAGAACAGTCCAGTAGCCCCATGGGCAATGTGCAACTGTGGTGCATTTGATTAGAACAAAATGCTACACAAATGAATCCGCACATGTTGCGCTCCTGGCTGCTTTCTAGCATCAAGTGAACACTGTGATTACTATCAGCGATGTGTCTGCAACAGATCCCACAACAGACGGGCCCACATGCTAAACACTGGTCTGTGCACTCCCCCTGGAGACTCCAAAAGCAGACGGGAGTCAAGATTGACTTTCTATGACCTTGTTATCTTTATTTGGCAGTATCAGATTGCAACTACCGGTCCGCCAACCTATCCCCACATGGCCGGGGAGTGAAACTGCGATTCACACACAAGAGGAGAAATATGGGCCGCTATCACGCACAGCAGCTACTTGGAAGAAGCCCAGAAAGCCTCTCTCCTGCTCACGGTTTCGCCTCTCACTCACGGATGAAACCCTCCCCCCCAGTCCAGCTCTCAGTCAGTCACTAGACATTTATGTTGGGGAGAATTATTATTTTTCCATCTCAAGGTCTTCACAAAAGAAGGGGGAAAAGGCATCCCCCACCTGGCCCGTCCCGCTCATCTATTCTGAACTCGGTTCCTTTCCACTCTGCTGTCTTTTACTCCCCTCTGAAATCTCTTACCCCCCCTCAACACGTTCTCCGTGTGTGTGTGTGTGTGTGTGTGTGTGTGTGTGTGTGTGTGTGTGTGTGTGTGTGTGTGTGTGTGTGTGTGTGTGTGTGTGTGTAGGCTGGACTACTGGCGGTGCAGAATTAGTAGGTGAAGCTGAAAACGGATTAAGGAGCCTGGATCCAGGGAGTTCTCTAATGGGAGAGCTGGCTTGGCTGCCTGCTGCTTCTGTCCATCAGCTGAGGCCAATTATCTGAAGAGACCACATCTGGACTGGTCTGGCCCGGCATGGCCTTGAAGGAACGGCTGTCTGGACCCTTAAAAGTCCCCCCTCCTCCCCAGAGGAAGGATGATGGTGGCCTTGCATCTAGAGAGGCTTGTAGGGCTGACACAATTAGACAATTAATCTATTAGTGGATAGAAATATTTAAAAGTTCCTCGTAGCACCTTTAATTAATCAACAACTGTTTTAAAAAATTATTCTCACAAATAATATTTTTTCAAATTTTGTATTTCTTCTCTCCTGCCACTTTACGGCCCCTCAAATGCATCTTGTGACTCTCTGGATGGACTCCGACCCAAGGTTGGGAACCCAATGTACTAAGTTAGCAAACTGAAGTAGTTAAAACTATAGCTCCCCCTTGACCAGCTGTAGGAGTAAAATACTACGTAGTTGAAAGCGTTATCACGCTGGTGTGTCCACTTGAGACAATACAAATGGCATACACAGTAGTCCTATAGTGTATACAGAGGCAAGGGGGTTTGTGTCATTAATCATAACTTACAAAAAGCAGTTTTAGGGGTTGTTGCGTGGGTCAGTGTTGTGAGGTTTTTCTACACATCAGATGCAACTGTTTCTAAGACTATACAGATGAATGAACAGGGGGTTAGGGTCTCCCAAAATCATCTTTGCAATATGATATTTATATCTAACTTTGATCATGTGCTTTAACCTCACCAACATGTGTGTGGGCCTGGATGGCCTTCACTGTAAAGACGCAAACCGATGTAAAAATTGGTTGAATAAATTTGATTTTATATAAATGCAACCAGACTAAAGCGCATACGGTTCACATTACCATGTTAGTCCAGGCATGAAATGTGAAAACTGAATTTTAGAAACAACATCAAACTGTAGGTGACCTACAGAGTTGTATGACTTTGAACAGAACTGCTATGTGGAAAAACATGAAACCTATAGAAAATAATGTGAAACATTGACAGTGAACCACACAGACCACACTCAACTTCCCAACATCGATCTGTGATGTTTTACACCAAAGGACGCCAAAGGAAAAGGGGATTTTGTTATATAATTTCAATGCAGTACTTCTTATGGGTGAAGTATGTTTTTTGGTTGTCCATTTTCCCATCAATGACCACAATGATTTTCACCTACTCATGCTGCACCGCTCATGATCCTAATCAACACTTTGGTTGAGACATTTGAGTGTTATTATTACAAGTGCATTTCATTTGAACATCTTTATCCGTCTGGCCTCTTATCATATGTATCATTGTAATGATGACCTTGGCTGAAACATTTAATTGTTGTGCCTAAATGTCAAATTGCCATACTAACTATATTTTTAGTATATTCCTACCTGCTTCTTGGACTACACTGAAACAAATGAAGATCCAGATGCAAAGTCACCAGGACACAAGGAATAGTTGGACATTTTAGGGAAATACAGTGTTGCCAAGTTAGAGGAAAAGATTGATACTACAGATGTTCCTAAGTCTGTTCACCCTTCAACTGGTGTTTCCCTCCCATTAGTATTATATTGTGCCGTAGTGCCCCCGTTAGAAGGCGTGGTTAAGACTTACTGTGGCTTAGCTCATGGTTAGTTGTATCGGGCCTAAATGGTTGGGGTCAGGGTAAATCTTGCTCCTAATCCTAAGTGAAACAGCAACACAAGATTTTAAATTTTGTATGTATTGAACAGATGAGATATGTTTTATTTAGGATTTTGTTTCCTTTGGACAAAGCCAGGCTAGCTGATTCCCCCTGCTTTCAGTCTCTGTGCTCAGCTAAGCTAACTGGCTGCCGACTGTAGCTTAATTTTTAACGTAAAGACATGAGCAGTATCAATCTTATCGTCTAAATCTCAGCAAGAAAGTCAATAAGTGAATAATTTCCCAAAATGTCAAACTATTCCTTTAGGTACCAAATTTGAACATATGGTGCGATTCTCTTCACCTTGACCTGATCAGGAAAGACTGACCACGTATATTTAATCAAATAGTTGGGAGCAATCTATGGATTCATATTTTCTCTTAGCAACCACCTTGCTTCAGGCCATACACTGCTGAAATAAATCTTAAAGGAAATACGTATGAGCTACAAACATTAACTTCCCTTCTCCAGTCTCAAGTACAGAGCACAGGAGCGGATAGAGAAGGAGGCTTTTTGCAACATAGTCCTACTAATGTGGCTTTTATTACACTCTTTTCTCTTCGCTGATGGCGATCAAGTTAGGAAAACACAGCAGCCTGTATCTGACTCAATCCTTAACAAACCGTAAATCGAATAAATCCCCTTCCTACTGACTGTGACCCCTTGTTCATTTTGCGCCACTCTCCAGGGCCAAAAGCAGAACATGTGCTGCAGTGGAGAACTGACAGGGAAAAGTATACCCCGGATCGCTGGCAAGTACCGGTCAGAGTGCAGCAAAGCAATTATACCTTATTTAATTCCTTGTGTAAAAATAAACACTGCTGAAAACAAGAAACCCACACAGTGACACACAATGAAATTAAATCTACTAGAATCAGTAGGCCTTAGTTTTAAATCTTGCTCCGGTGTTTACATTTAGGATTCTGTCTTATTTAAGAGTAAGTGTAGGGTTACATTATTATAATTCAATTACAGAGACAAAACTGTTGCAAAAAAAATCAAAGTTTTACTGTTATAGAAAGCTTGTACAAAATATGCTGCAGACTAAACACAAACGTTAACATTGAATATCTGTCCCAGATTTTATTAAAAAAAAACAACAACAGAGGTTTATGAATCAATAAAATATGTTTCATTTGTTTTTTAGAGGAATAATTATTTGAAAGCTGCGAGTTGTGAAGCAGGGAAACTGGAAAAGAGAAACTTTCTGATTTAGAATAAAGACATTACATTGAAAGTGAAATTTTGTCGATGAATTTGGCCATTTTGATATCCCGTTTTGACAGCCCTCCGCAGTCGTGTGTCGTCAATGTGATCTGGACCTGCGAGGACACAGACACAATGTTATCAATCATTCAAATCAACATAAATCCTACATTGGTAAACAATCCAAAAATTCATGGTCAAATTTCCAATAAAGTCTCTAAGTAATGAACAGCATGTGAATCAATATCAAAGGAGATCATGTTGAAGCAGTGGTTCCTATGTAGAATTTAAGGTGGGAGTATTTAATCACGTTTTTTTGGTATTTCTTGACAACTGACTGTGCAGTGTGTGTGTTGCCAGATTCAGCTGTCGAGTTTCAGCCTGAGTGTTCGGTTTTTGTCTCTCTGTGTGGTCATAACTGTGACGACAGACTTTAGGCTCTGCATACAGCCACTGTTGTAGTTCTTAAACTCCCGCTCACACCACAAATATATATTTACAAATCTGTTTTGTGAGCTTTGGAGGTGTTTGTTTGTATTATGTTTCTTAAAATTCTGTTTTTGGCCTTTATGCTAAGAAATTCAACCAAGGGGGAATTCCCTGGAGAGCAGCTCTGGCCCAGAAAAGAAAGTTTATAAACTAACAAGAAAAACCGATACAGGTTCTGAATGAATATTAATAGAATATTAGAAGTAGCTCCGTATACATCATCTATCTTGTCGAGGCTGAAGTGAGCTTCAGAGTGGGATTTGTGTGTAAGTGTCTGCTGGAAAGTGCTGTGGGGGCCCGGAGACCTGTAGCACACCAGTCTACAGCCACTTTAATAAAGAGTGGATTAGGAGCAGCATTCCTGTCAGAGCGGCCTGGTCCACCACACAGTAACTCAGTGGCTACAGCCTAATGCTGAGAGATTTTCAGGGCCTGGGTTTGTCATATCAACCGCTACTTCATTTCTGAGGCAGAGAAAGTGAGAGTGTGCGTGAGCGTTGGGGCTTCGTTGGAGGGTGTTTCCACAGCTTTTCACTAGAAAAACGATGGGATTACAGTGTGAAGTTTTTTGTGCTTCAGGCTTTTGGTGGAGAGCTGTCCACGACCAGCAAGGACTGTTTGACATGACAAAATCTGTTTGGTTGATTGATCTCAATCGGTCTGTAATTTGTAATAGAAGTGCAAATATGGCAGTAACTAGTGGTGATAACAGTCACTGTTTGATTGTAAAGGCTTAAACAAATGTAGAGCCCTCAGTCATTTTTACAAATTGGGTTTGAGTCCATAAAATAGAAAATGTTTTATGATTACCTTATTATAAACATTGAACCATTCTGGGTGATGGTTCATCTTCTCTGCCTGCAGAGCCACACGTGACATGAAGCCAAATGCCTGGTTAGGAAACAAACAATCAAATGTCAAACAAAAATTACCATAAAAAGATTATTTTGCTCTAGTCCACTCACATTGATTTCAATGGGGTGTACAAAATTTTAGAAACAACTTCACTGTAATGCAAAGCAGTTAAAAACCAACCCCAACTACAGCCTCCAAAAAGCTAAATAAAAAAAATGAAAATTATAACAGTTGTAAAGTTAAGATTTATGGTGTGGCTTTTGATTTAGGCTCTTGGATTTTCCAGTAGAGTAATGTCATTATACGCATTTTATAATGCATGAAAAAATCATCAAACATTAATAAGTCCATTTGACCTATACAACAATGGTTTTAATTTCAATTTCTCAAAACCCTAGGTGGGCCCTTCAAGTGTTGTATTTGTCAGTCAAACAATGCAACACTAATAATACGGAGAATATTCATAGTTGAGAGGCTGCAAACAATTTTCTTTTCTTTTTTTCTCAGACGAAACAACTTCAAAATCGGTAAATGATTATCAATATAGTTGCCAATTCATTTCTGTCCGATTGAGTAGTTGATTAATCGACTAATCGTTACATGGATTGGCAGACCCATAGAGCACAAGGAGCAATGCTGCTGTCAGTGGCACAGAGAAGCATAACACATATGTGCATGTAGAAAACTATCATGAAGGCATGTATGTGCAATACTTCCACACCCCCGTAAGGAGCAGACAGCATGCAGGCACACACTCAGAGACATACACACTCTTCATATTTCGAGTCCGGCATGTGGCTCCCTCCAATCACAGACCATCCAGGGAGTGATTATGGTTATTCTAATTATCTACAAAGAGGAGAGTGAAATCCCTCGTCATGCCCACTGTGAAGAGAGAGGGTAAAAAAATCAGGTAGACCTATTTCAGAGCAATTTCCCACTGCAATCTCAATTAAGCCCCTAAATACTTCCTCCCTGCCTAATTAAATCAACTGAAACGCCATTGTTTACAGGCCACGGCTGCTGGCCCGTCCACCACCTGACATGACGAAACAGAATTACTCTCACTGAAGAAATTGCGTTAAGCCTTTTTAGTGCGTTGTAACCAATTTCTTAGACGTCCTGTTCGTTCCCCCCCTCGTGCAGCGCGACGGCTGTAACACGATCGGCAGCTTGATCAAATTGGTTATCAAGGAAACCGTCTCCCGATCAATTTAAGTAATTGGCATATTCCTGCAACTTGACCCCACTGGCACCAATTTGGAGAGCGAGGCGGTCTGCTTTTTCTCAGCTCTCATTGGCTCTAATGGAGATGGTTAGGCAGCCTGTCATGTCAGGTGTTGTCCAAACATGTCCTCTCCTTCTCTCTCAGGGCCCAGCTCCGGCTAATCTGCCGCCGAGGAACATTGAGTGACAGGTAAAAGGATTCTGTGTGAACACTTAAGGGTTCCTGCACATTGTCCCGTTTCAAAACACCGTTTTCCTTTCAGAAACTCCCATTTCCAGCCTGGACTCTGTTATAGAACAAAAACTCGTCCCTTGGAATCTCAAGACATTCCCGATTGGCCAAAATTGGGCTCAGAATAAGTGTGAAGACACACTAACATCAACACAATTACATTATTTTTATTTTTTTGCCACTATCAATGTATTGAAGGTGCAGAAGGTATTGGCGTTCTTCAGTATTGCCGTTTTAATTAGTCTATAATCGCTTGGAAATAAATGTAAGTTTTTTTCATCACCTTAGAATGAGCGTTTTCATATTGAAGAAATGCAACCTGAGCTATAACACTATAGAATAAATAAACTAAATACATCTTCACCTCATAGCTTCTTGTCCTTGAAGGCCACCGTAGCTTCTGTAGAGCCTCACGGAACATTGCAATCTAGAAACTTTCCCACAACATGACACC
Organism: Ammodytes marinus; assembly: GCF_949987685.1. Lineage (NCBI taxonomy): Eukaryota > Metazoa > Chordata > Actinopteri > Uranoscopiformes > Ammodytidae > Ammodytes > Ammodytes marinus. Next base: position 8,667,129 of record NC_137218.1, read on the forward strand.
AAAATATTCCTTTATTATTACACACTGTACCTTAAAAAGACAGTCGTTGCTGTGGTGGAGCTGTAATCTACACAGATAATAATGATGCTCGTGTAGGATTGGAACATAAATACCAAAGATATATTTAAGGTTATTAAGAAATAATTTAACAAAGTTTATTTTTCCTACTGTGTACAGGCTCCTGGCCTTGATCAGCATGTGTGAATAATGGGCGTTCACTTTCCTCTTACACTACATGCCAACTGGGTCAGACCACTTTAAGGCGACATTATCACAATAACACGGTTGTAGATTCCATCACATCAAGACGGGTCTTCAACTGCAAACATATGCAGTCACATCTGTGAGGTGCCTTTCCACAGATTTCCAAACTTGGCAGAAGGACGAACTTCTAGCCTGGACCCATAATTGCTCACTTCAGTTTAGTTTGAATTCAAGAAGTATATTTTTCTTCCACAGCCAGTTCATGGCATGGTGAAGTTCACTAATAATTGAGAACAAATGCTGTATTAGGATCCAAATAAGTGTGTCTTTTAATTGCATATTAAATTGACAGTGAAACAACCCCAACCAGAGCTTATACTCATTATCCCAAACTTCAAATTATGTACAAAACGTGGGTTAAAAGTGTCACGCACAAAAAATGATATTCCCCATTTTGACCTAAATGATGTGCAAACTAACCACAGTGCAAAATATGATTTGGAAGAGAGCGGAATGTGAAACAGAAGAAGACAAGTCAAGTCTCTGTGCAACGTGAGCCATGAGAAAGGAACAAAATCGCATGGAAGGCAGTAATCTCCCACTACAAGTGAATTGGAGATGAATGTAAAACAAAAAAAAATTAAATCCTGAAAAGGCCTAAAAGATCGCGCCCTACTTCGACCTTCTCTCACAGGTGGTGGTCCCTCGGGGGCAGTAAGGAGAGTATCAGGACACAATACTGGCAAAGTGGCGGTTGCTATGCCTGTCTGTCATCTGTGGGTCAACTCTCAACGCCCTCCACTTGGGCCAGAAAAGCAAGAAAATAAAACCAACCCTCAACTCCTCGGCTGAGGTCATGTGTCAACAGAGGTCAAGGACTCTGCCTCTCAAAGTGCTTTGTTTACCTCATTTGTATTGTACGGGCCACACTTCTCCAGCCGACAGGTCAACAGGTCCATCCATTCAGCCCAGCCAGCCAGCCAGCCAGCCAGCCGCTCTCTCCCAACTGGCCCAACAAGCTGTAGCTGTCAGACTCAGATAATTTGACATGACACTATGCAGGCCCCCATCTCAAATAATCAGAAACACACCGACGGCAGACCCCCGCTATGCCCCCTTTCCCCACGTACGGGCTTTCTGAGCAGCCGATTTGGTGCTATTACAGCATGATTGTCATACAACACTGGATGAGACAACTTTGACGTCGGCGCGGAGTGGTGTTTCTCTCTCTCTCATTGCGGCCGTGGGCTGGAATACAGGACTCAGTTTCAAACACATGTGTCTGTTATTTACAGATCGGTTTTCCACCGCCGCGCAGTCCAGGGGCTTAGAAAACGCCTGCTCTGCCTTGCCAGGACTAAGTGCATGCAGATTGTGCCTACTCTTACTCGCCACTGACAGACACACACATGCACGTCGGGATGCATGTACCAATGCACAGATTGCAAACCTTTCTCGGCATACACACAAGTATGTGTCCGCAGACTCCATACACACAAACACACGCACACACATAAAGACAGGCCGCTCTCCTCCATTACACACCGCCATGACTACCCGATGATTACCCTGCGAGGCCCATCATCGCCCGCGTCAGCCCCCTGGAAAACCTTCACTCCTCCGCAGTGAAACGCAAGAACGCTGTGAATTGCACTGTGGTGGCGGTAGTGGTGATGATGATGATGACGACCACACCTCTTAGCTCTCAATTCTCTACTTCTCTACCCAAACAGCTCTTCATAAGCTTCCAGCTGGCCGGACAAGGCTAAGTTGACATGTAACTTAAAGCAAAATATTGAAAAATTATGAAGCGAAGCTGCCAAGCGTTAAAGTCCTTTCATGTAGCAGAGAGAGAGAGAGAGAGAGAGCTCTGCTGGGTGTGTGTAACATCGTAATCTTCTCAAGTCAGCGTTCTCTAGAGTGGAGGAACACAGAGAAAAGCTTCAATTTGTCGCTCCGACAAAGGTGATACACGCCGTGAACACTCATTAAGTCACTAATATCCTGGGTTACAAATGTCCAGGCAAGTCAGCTCCGTTTTTAGTAGAGTGTCATGTAATGCTCAAGCATGGCGTTGAGGCCAAATTATGCAAACCCCCTCATTAACTGCAGGGTTACCAGCTAGGGATTAAAAAGACATTGGGCTCGTCAAGAGACATGCAGACGTCAGGGCTGATAGCGAGATTATCTAACCACCTCTGCTTGGGCGCCACACCTCCCGGCTTCCCTCCGGCCATTTTCACAGGACGGGATGAATGCAAAACGCCTCCAGTTCCCAGGGAAAGTTCCATTTTGGAGACGGAGGTGGGAACTGAACACCGCCTATGCCGATTAACTGGGCCCTTTTCCTGAGAAAGGGATATGGTGTGAGCGCTCGTGAAGTGTGATTATGTATGTATGTGTTTAAATACTGGGGTTAAGAAAAAAGGTTTTAAACTTGCCAACATTTTTAAACCTGCCAGTAAATGACCAGCTTTCTGTAGTAATGCCAGAGTTGTATTTTTGTCAGGGTGGAAAAGCTGCTGGAACAGTTTTTATTTACAACATCCAAATTCTTTGAGGGTAAACAGCTCATGGGCACACCACACCCATTCCATAGCTGAGAAACATAGGCTGATTAAATCCAATGCTGATTAATATATCCATTAAGTTTATCAATTAATTATATAATCTTTCTTCAAAAGTATTCATTTTATAATAACATGACACAAAGAAAACACTTACTTTATAGCTATACTTTATCAGCAAAATCATAGCCGTTTATCATAATTCTTCAATTATAAGTCAACCAGCAAAAAACTCAACCAAAAATAAATGTATTAATTGTGCAAAGAAAACGCAATTGTGCATTGTTTCGATGCCAGAGGAAACTTCAAAATGTTAGTAAGGCGCCCATTATCAAAATTATATAATAATTCATTGGACCTTGTGCATGCATACTGTGAGAGTATGTGTATGTGTGTGTGCAGATGGGGGGGTAGGTGGCGGCCCTGAAGGGGTTGGTTTACCCAGGGGCTCAGTTTTAGTTGTAGGACAACTTATTCAACACAAGCAGAGCAAGGCCTGTAACTAGAGGCAGAGGCTTGAGGGAGATTTGGTGGAGAGGGAGCCCCTGACTGAATATAAAAAGGGGGATCAGCCACTGAGAGCAGTGTGGAGGGAGCAGGGGGAGCTCAGCAGTGCTCTCCTCAGTCTCAAGATTCAAACTTTAAGTCCAGGAGCTGTGCAGACCCTGGAGCCTTTTTCGCCACTTGTTATGCAGTTACTGTTTGTGGTGAACCACAACTTCACCGTACTGTTTCGCAAGTTTACGACACAATCTTTGATGTTTTTCATTGCACTCTTTTTTTTGCACCAATGTGACTGTAAATGCTTCAAAGCTATGAATATCAATTGCTATTTGGTTAATTTATTTGAGCAAACACTGACATGAAATAAGTAATAAGTAACTGTTTTATGTAACCTCAAAACACTTTCTTAAGCGGCTCTGTGTAGTGTTAATGCATCGCGGAGACACTCACATGTATGGGCTAATTTTGAGGTTGAATGTGGGAAAAATAACAATTATTCAGAGGCCTGATTTCCAACTGATTTTCAGTAGCTTTTCATCTTATACATGGACATGTTACATTATGTACAATCCTGACACCTTTTACTCCAAATACCTTTCATGAATGCAAGGATTTTTTTTTTAGTAGTGTAGTTTCATTTGGGCATTAAGTTAAAAAGCTTACTAATTTCAAACTCTTTGGTAGTCATAGCAGCTGTATAGTAGTTGTACCATTAGAGACACAAGATTATCTACATTTAAGCCCAACCTCTAATAGCACTATCACTAAAGTTTAAATACATTTTAATCTGTTGAATAGTTGGTCAGTTAATCGATCAATCATTTAGTCTTTAAAAAAAATTTTTTTTTAAACATAACAATTTCCCATAATCCAATGTGATGTCCCACAACAAATCATGTTTGTTTTTTTTCCATTCATTTTTTTTTATTTAAAAAAATAAAAAAATCTTTTTAGCATTCTTACTTTTATTTTGACAGTTTGGAGAGACAGAGATGAAATAGGAGGGCGCTATAACCACTACAGCATGACCGGCCCTCTTTGCCATCTATTTTCAATCAACTACCTGATGCCAATCATTTAGCACCGACTCTTAAAATCACTGTCTGGAAAACTTAATGAACTCTTCACTAGCAGACATCCTAATTTTCCTAGTTTACCGTAAATAAAACCAGCTCTCCTTATATAGGCAAAGACAATGATAATAACTAGCCTTTTTTTTTATCCCGAGTGGAGCTTTTGAGTGATTTTTCCCTCCCATTACTGCATGATTGAATATTTGTGGGGAAAGACGAAATGCCATCGTTGTCAACTTCAGCTAACACAACACAACAGTTGAGCATGCACAGCTCACCTCTCCTATGCATACTGCATCTTAAAGCAACTCATTGCACTTGCGCTGCATGAATGTTTCCATTTCATCCTCTGAAATGTAAAGCAGATGATCATCTGTAAACATACATAACATAAGGCTCGGCGCGTAAACAATATCAGTAACTGCAACTTAAAAACAAGCACAATTCCTACCAAAGTTTACAGTATTAGACACACACACACACACACACACACACACACACACACACAAACAAACATGCGTATGTTTCCACATATGGTCACAGGGATTCTCACTGACCAAAGCGACTCCAGAAGGAGGATTTCACCTCTCAAACCCAATTAAATATCACCGGACTTGATGAAGAAAATAACTCACAGTTACTTCTTAAGACTATTGCCACTAACAACGCACAGTTTACCCACATGCCGCAGATAAATTGCCGAGCCGGTCACAACAGAATCAAAACACTTTCCACTTGCTGTAATCAGATAAAAACAAACCAAGAAAAGCAAATCCAGCTGTCATCTTCTTTTTTTAGTTCATTTGCAGCTATGAGTGGCTCTGTGCCTCATGCATGCAGCTCCACTTATACACACACTGCCACTGTGGGATTTCCGCCAGTCATAGACATACCTCTACCGCCCCCTGGATGCCACACAAGGGAGTGTTTCAACTCGCAGAGAGCATAGACAGTAAATAATAGGCAGAGAGGGGGATTTGTTATTCTCATTAGAAACTCTCGGGGATCTGATTTCCTCGAGGCCATCACTCGGAGAGTAAGTGGCGAATGGAAATCAGCCAGCGTGTCGCTCCTCATCACCATTCCCCTCTGGTAAAAGCCCTTTAAGAACGTCCATGAAAAACAAGCCCGACAGTTTGTGAAAAGCATCAGAGAATTGGTGTGTGTGTGTGTGTGTGTGTGTGTGTATCAGTGTGTGTGGAGGGATGGATGGAGAGAATAAAAGAGAGTGAAAAAGAAGGACAGGGAGACAGATGGAAAGAACTGCCAACATGTCAAATTGGAACAACATGAGCCCAATAACATGGGGCACAGGATGGGAATGAGAGACAAGGACAGAGAGACAGAGATTGGGAAAGCAGGGTGGCAACCAGCAAAAGAAGAAGAAAAGAGAAAAAAGCGAGCAATGCACATCAACCAGAAGGAATGATGGGGTTGTTAGTGGTTTCTGAACCAGATGAAACATTTTAACCAATTTGATTGTTTGTGAAAGAAATCATTCTGATCGAAACCCCAATTGCTGCCAACTGGCCGCCTGGCGTGTCTCAGGGTAATGCTGTCTGACGGGCCGGGGTAAGAGGAGAGGCTTTAGAGCCCGGAGGAGCAGATGGGGGAGGTCAGCGCTTGCCACCCGACTTCAAACACGGGGAAGTGTAAAAACAGACTGTTTTGGGGCTAAAACAACTAACGATAGGATTAGAGGAAGTCCGCTAAGTGGCCTTGAGATGATGCAGTTTACTTCACTGAGGCAAAGTAGCACGCTGCCACACTTTCTGTGCCAAAAAAAAACATTTATATGTATTTTAGAAGAAGAACAACAACTGGAATGTAGGTCACAATAAGTGTGATGCTGTTGAGACTTTCACTGGAAACTTTTCTGTGGCAGATTTCCTGGGGATATCATGGGGATGTGATAAGCCGCACCTGTCTCTTACAACAAGCCAGTTAAACGACACACTTCAAGTCGTCTGCAGAACTACTTGACTTGAGGTCTATTGAAGAAGAGAGGGAGATCCTTTTCATAACAAAAACACTACAAATTCACACTCGGTGGAACCCGTATGTTTGATAGAATATGTAAAAATGGTTCACTTTACTAGCATTATACTGGAGCTTTCAATCACATCCATGGATTTAACAGCTGGCCTGCTGGCATTAAAAAAGTCAGACATAAAGACAATGAGTGGGAATAATGGCTTATCTCATAAATAACACATTTTTAATAGTCATCTGTGCTTTTCTTTGCAGGTAGGACTAAAGAAACCATCCATAAACCAAACAAAAACCAGTGGTCGCAGAGAGGAATCTGGCCCTTGCTCCACCTGCAACCAATCAGAGTATAAACACAGATGAATTTGTGTGTTTCCGATGGTTAGCGAGACGGCCGTGCGTCTGGCGGTCTGTGTCCTGATCCCCATCAAACAGACCTCCAGCCAGCATTCAGCAGCCCCCCAAAGGCCCACAGCAGAACACAGAGGCCCGAAGACTTTTTTATAAAGAAAATTGACAGCGTTTCATCGCAGCCTCTACCGGCCATCTGAAATGAAAAACACTGAAAAAGAAAGACTGAAGCAGATGTCAGCTGCCCATTACCCACACACTCTAACCATCCACACTTTGACGTAGATTTGGTACGATATTGTGATCCCAGTGGTAAGTCATGCCTGTTACTCTCAATCATTTGAGAAGCAAAAATGTTTAACTTTGACTTTTAGCTCATCATCAATGACAGCAGTGAGCTCTGATGTAAGTGCCAGTATGGAAACATTCTTATATTATTCAAAATGGAAACTAAAATCTATGTGTGTATCTCGGTCTCTGAGCCTGTGTTTCAAATCATCGCTATTCTCTGTTAGTTACACGTCAGCTGAGTAGCATCAACACAATTTCTATGTGAAATAAGGCTCTGCTTTACATTGTGTTCTTGATCAGAGTGCATGCAGGCGCAGACAGGGAACAGAAAACAAGATTCACCTGACTGTACCTGAGCATAGAGTACATACCTGACTGTATTGATTGAACTGTCAGCCTGGTCAAAATGTAATATTGGCCCTATGCCAAGGCCTGAACTCTAAACCTCACCAAAGCGTGTGAAACAGTAACATCGCTTTAACCCAAATTTCACAAACTTTGGCTGTAACATGTTAGGTACATCACGTAAACAAACACACACACACCTGATTAAATGTTTTAAAGTGAAGCTCTTTGAAGAGGGCATCGCGATCGTCCACCTCCACCCAGCCTGTGGCCCGCAGCTCCATCACCAGCTGATCCCGGTCTGCAGGAGTGAGCCAGTGGGAGTCTGAGGACTGGACGCGCACGCACACACACACACACACACACACACACACACACACACACACACACACACACACACACACACACACACACACACACACACACACACACACACACACACACACACACACACACACACACACACACACACACACACACACACACACACACACACACACACACACACACACACTTAACTACTCTGATGCTATTGTAATTCCCTAAAATAAAATAAACACTTATTCAGTGTTCGTTCGCCTTCATACCATTTTGTGTTGTGTTCTATGATCCATATTCATTGTAAAAAGTGTCTGTTTTAGTTTTTGTTAATATCCTTACGTCACATGATCTATCATAGCAGGTACCTAAGTGCTATTACCGCTGCGTCCGCCAGGTGGCAGCCTAGCACAGGTACGATGAGTAAGCCTGCTAACCCTGGCATAAACATGAAGACAACCAAGGCACATTAATTAAAGCCAACTCAAAATTCTGTAGTATTCTTATACAACTCTACAAGTATTGTGTGAATTATCCACCGGTATGATAAATAAATAAAACACTAGACTGTTTTACTCATTCTCTAAATCAGTTGAATATTGGCTTACTCATTTGCGAACTCACACTGTATAGCCTACAGTAGTAAATGACTCTTGTATGACTTGTTACAACCAACCCACCTTAACAATCCAGAAATCATAACGTAATATCAAAATCTTTAACTTTATGACAGAGAAACACAAATTACTAAATATTTACTTAGCCAAGTAGGAGAAGAAAGAGCTAAACACATAAAGTTGAAATTTCAAGTAAATATTGTTTAGTGAGCTAAATTTTTCAAGGCCGAATTAAATAATAGCTCTGATGCATTTAAACATTGCACAAATTATATTTAACACGTGTGTCACTTTTCAGGCATACGCGTTGACGCTTAATTAAGTGTAAATTGAATAAAGTTTGGCGTATGTTTTTTTTTTACACCACACAGCAGTGGCACTCCTCCACGGGGCATTCGGCACATTCTGTTTCATAGACCAACATTTGACAGATAACACACACACGTGCGTAACTCCAGCCTCGTGTGCATATGTAGATAAGATGCTTATAAATGCTAAAGCCAAAAGACTTGAGTGTCACTGCAGAAGCACTCACCATTTTTGTTGAGTAGTTCCTGCCGAGCGGAGGCAGCAGCAGTAGCGGACTGCCCAGCCTGAACAGACCGTGAAAGGGCCGTAAGCTGCAGGTCCTGAGGCTAAACATTAACCCAGACATAACCAGCGCTTTGTCGGCTGTCAGCCTTCAACACCACCACCTCTTCTGCTCACCGTGTGTCCTCTCCTGTCCTCTCTCACACATTATACCGACCATAGCTGTTCAGTTCAATGCCTGTTTAAAATCCCATATTTTTCATGGGAGTCTGGTTATGTGTTCTTCATATAGCCTGTCCTACAGTGTTATGGAGACTAATTGAATACAAAATCCACTATATTTCCAATAGTATATGAATGCATATTCTATATGAAAACAACCTTTAGTTTTGTGTTTGTATGATTATTCACATTAGGAGTATTTGTCAACATAAAAAGTTGAGAACTGACATTTGCGGGCTACACTACTGAAGAGCTGTTCCTACTGTACCTCACCATAACAAACGGCATAGCTCTTTTTTGGTACTTTGATAGCTTATACAACACAAAGAGGAGCACAGAAATACACAAACATAGGCCTACGTCTATAGCTTTGGCTTTTCTAAATTAACCAAAAGCCTTGAAGTCATAATATCAACAAAAATCCTTTTATTCTGTATTATAAATCACAACAATGGCTCACACAAATGAATTTTGTTCATGAAACACAAGCAAATTAATTTTTTTTTTTAAACACTTGAGCATTTTTCAAACAATCATCTACATCCAGTGCCTTGCAGTCTGTGTGTGTCTGTATGTTCAGTCCTGATGCTCGTGCTCCTGTCCTGGTATGAGCCAGCGGATACTGTCTGTCCGCAGTATGGCGTATATGGTGAAGCTTGTGATGAAGAGGATAGAGAAGACCAGCAGCCAGTCAATGCTCCTCACAGGGACACTAGGGAGGGGGCCCAGCAGGTCTTCATCCATCACATTTCTGTCTGGCACTGCTTCAAACCCTGGAGCACATAAAGATGAGCAGTGAGCCGTGTCTGAATATAGTTTAGAGTTTTACTCATTATAGAGTGTTTATGTGGAGTGGTGTTCTATGTAATTTCAGACAAAATCTACAGGCTGAACACTATTTAGTGTGTTACAAGTAAACTATATAAAAAATAGCATTCTTTGATGGTCTTGTTTGCAGTTACATGTTTATGAGCATCAGAGGGAAAATTAGACTGTTTCAGAAACAATAACAAGTTCCTCGTAGCAACTGTAAGTCACTGCCTTTACAAGTGTTTATGGTTTAAGTCTTAAACATAACAAAGCCATCATTTCAGACAGTTTCTCATCCGTTTGTACCTGTCTGATTAGCGATGAAGGAGGTGAGCGTCTCCAGCGTTCTGTCGGTGTGGTTGAAGCGAGCCATGGGTTTGGCCCCCTGGAACAGCAGGATGTTGGGCACTGCCACCGTCCCAAACCTCGTGGAGAGGCTGGTGGACAACACACAAGAATAGAAAATGGCTATTGAGTTTTTGGGATATTCAACTACATCTTATTTACAGAATAATAAATACCAGAAAACATGACCATTTACCTGCTGTGCTGCGCTGCATCCAGTGCCAGGAAGTGCATGCCTGGAAAGACTCGGGGCAGGGCGTTGAAGTGAGGGGCCAGGCCGGCTGAAAACTGGCACCAGGCCGTGAAAAACAGCACCACAGAGCACTCTGTGCTGTTAGCATTCAGGAACTCCATCAGGTCCTGATAGAAACAATAAATAAAGTTTATTTGTGGAATAAAAACAGACCGAATCAGCACAGTCAAATCACAACTTTTACAAAGTAGGTGACCACACCAGACATTCTATTATGAAAAGGTTGCAGGAAAGCTGATATTAATGTTTGTTAGCATCACTATAGTGCTTGATATAGTAGGATACAATTAGGGCTGCAACAAACTCTGTTAGTCATTTTTGCCCAGTTGTCAACTACATGCAGGAGTTTGTATCCGTGCAGTGAACTGACATGGTTGTGCAAGCAGTACGTTGTGTTGAAGCGACTGTCTTCATGAACTCCTGTAGTGTATTGATTATGAAAATGATGGCCAAAAAAAAATAAAGTTGTCTTAAATGTATGAGAAGACATCAAGGATTCAGTATTCTTCTGTAATCAGTGAGCGTCAGAGGGCAGCGTGAATACCTGTGAAGTGTTGAGGACCTGCACAGTGAACATGTCCATTCCCGTGATGTTCCTCCTATCACAGTTCACCTTGTACGTCTTGGCGGCCTCCGTGGTGTTCCGATCGTCAGACGGCACAATGTCCGCATGCACGATTTCAAGAGTCACCTGGAGGGAAACATCCAGGGAGAAGTCAACATGTGCCACTACAGCCAGAGGCAATCCTGACAATGGAGAAGCTGTGCCCAGGGAAGGATTGGTACTTTACCTTCGAAAATTACTGAAAGGATGAATCGGTTATCAATAGATTGATTTTCTGTTGATCAACTAATAGAGTAATTGACTTATTTTTTCAACTCTAATCTATCAGAGGATGTCAAGAGACTTAAAAACAATTCAAAAAGTATAAAATACAATGTCATTAAATACTACTTCATCATATTGCATTAGCGCTATTTTTTTCTCTCCTATCCTGAAATCACCTTTTATTTCAGCGACTCACATGGAGATAAACTGTATATATGTGTCTGTCATTGTGTGAATTATTTTAAATGCTGTTTGATATCTGCCTTTTTCCTATTGGTCATTAGTAGTGGGATCAATAATTCTTTAACCATAGTCTCCTAATCCACCAACGTAAATTCAAATTTGGATATTATTTTAGTTGACCCCACTGCGCCCCTCCTCTGCAATTTACAACAACTCCTATTCATGTTATAATGCATCTAGTGAGCAACCTGCTGTGATGGTTCGGCGCTGTTCTCCTCCTCTGACGCCCCGTCCGCTGCCTGAGAGGGTGAACTACACTGGGCACTGTTCTCGTCACAAGGCGGGGAGAAGCCCGACAGGAAGTCTTTCACATTTTTGGGGATGAGGGACTGTATGTCAGATGGATCCATGGGGGCTTCGGTCCCCATCACAGCATCTGCAATCTCAGCTGTCTTGAACTGCCTCTTTGGCAGAGAGTCCAGGTCGTCTGACTCCACGAACTTGGGGCTGTTCTCCAAGTCGTACTCTGCATCCTCCGACAGCGTGAGCTCCTGTGAATCATCATCCTCTGGAACAATAAGAAAAGTATAGATCAAACTCAGCAGCACGGAAGTAGTGTATCTCACGGCTGTTCTTCCTGTTTTTAATAGTGTAAGCCAAAGTGCTAAAGATGAGCTTTGTATCTATTTTTTCTTATTACAGCATTCTTACAGCTCTGTCCCTTCCTGTAGATAACTTCTATGTTACATTCAAGTCTTACAGGTGTAGCCCTTTGTAACCCTCCTCTACCATCTTCCTAATCCTGTTTACATGAATGTTCCCACATCATGCCACAAAACTGTCCATCAGTTTCCCTGTACTCTCGGTCTCCTGTCCAGCGGTGAAACACCCAACAACTACTGAGTAATTTAAATATTTCTGCAGATGACAGGACTCCCGAGTTGTGGTAGAAGTCTAAGGTATACAGGCTGACGAGGAAAGCCTAAGAGTACAATGACCTGCGACACCATGAACGATTGTGTGTGAGTGTGACGTCTCATCATGTCTATTCATATAGTCATCGTAATTCTGTTTGAAACAATTATAAAATCTTATAAAACGTGAACACAACAGTGAGACAATTCACAAGCAACTAGCAGTTGGTATGGTAAACATTTAGCTGTAAATGAACGTTAACTGTCAATTAGCAGTGTTGAGCTAACGAGCTGCTGCTGTCTTACCTCGCGCGGACGCAAACGAAAACCTCAAAACATCGGAATGAAAAAACATAAATAATAAAACATAGGAGATGTGAAGTTTGTTCAAAATCCCCGTCATATTGTTTCAAACTTAGCTGGGTATAAATATGAGCCGTTTTCAAGACATGTTGAGATGTCAGGAGATGGAGTTGGGATCATAGGAAAAAAAAATTCGAGCTGTGGCGGAAGAAAATAAATGCTGCACATCCGATAGTGTTTCCGGATATCAGACTGACTTCCGGAAAGACCAATTTTTTTTTATTGTATTATTTTGTTTTTTATAAATAACACTATCTTACAAGTACCAAACTGTTAAAAAAAACTGTTACACTGTTGTTATGTTGTTAATTAACTTTAAAGGAGTTGGATGCATAACTTTAATAGATAAAATAAATATGAGTAGTTTTTGAATATAGCATTAAAAAACTAATTTGAGTAATATATAAGAATGTAATTAACACTTATTAAATTAAAAGGCCTATGCACAAAATAACATAAGATGGCCTGTATTGATTTGTGCAAATTGTTATATTGAAGGCTATGTACTTTATTATTGATAAGAACCTGTATTAAATAACTCAGGGCTGAAGACAAACTGCAACTGTAAAGCTGCTCCTCACAACTTTATAAGCAGTTTATAACCCCACCCAGATGTTTTTTTCTTGTTCAGCCCCTCCTATTTTAAGTACATGTCGTCCCTCCCCTTTCACAGATCTGACAGTTTAAGGGTGTGTGTAAGCACTGTGTGAGGGTTAGAGGGTGAGGAGCTGTTACCGTGCAGATCAGTGAAGTAACAACAGGGGAATGAGCACAGCGTTTATCAGGAAACAGAGAGTGAAACTAACTGACATTCACCGTCGTCCAGAGGAGAAATGGCGCAGCAAGTCATTCAGCTGGATCGAGAAAAACGGAGCTGTTCAATCTGTCTGGATCTTCTGAAGGATCCGGTGACTATTCCCTGTGGACACAGCTACTGCATGAGCTGTATTAAAGACTGCTGGGACAAAGAGAATGAGAAGGAAACATGCAGCTGCCCTCAGTGCAGGCACAGCTACTCACCGAGGCCTGTTCTGAAGAAAAATACCATGTTAGCAGAGTTAGTGGAAGAACTGAAGAAAGTAGAACTTCAAGCTGCCTCACCAGATCATTCCTACGCTGGACCTGGAGAGGTGGCCTGTGATTTCTGCCCTGGGAGGAAGCTGAAAGCCTTCAAGTCCTGTCTGGTGTGTATGGCCTCTTTCTGTGAACAACACCTCCAGCCTCACTACAGTATAGCTCCATTAAAGAAACACAAGCTGGTTGAAGCCACTTTGAAGCTTCAGGAGAACATCTGCTCTCGTCATGACGAGGTAATGAAGATCTTCTGTCGCACTGATCAGCAGAGTATCTGTTATCTCTGCTCCATGGATGATCACAAAGGCCATGACACAGTTTCTGCTGCAGCAGAAAGGGCTGAGAGGCAGACGGAGCTTGGGACGAGTCGACAAACAATCCAACAGAGAGTCCAGGACAGAGAGAAGGACGTCAATGTTCTCCAGCAGAGGGTGGAGGTTATCAATGTCTCTGCAGATCAGGCTGTGAGGGACAGTGAGAAGATCTTCACTGAGTTGGTCCGTCTCATTGAGGAAAGAAGTTCTGAAGTGAAGCAACAGATCAGATCCCAGCAGATAAGTGAAGTGAGTCGAGCTGAAGAGCTTGAGGAGAAGCTGCAGCAGGAGATAACTGAGCTGCGGAGGAAAGACAGTGAACTGGAGAAGCTCTCACACACAGAGGATCACCTCCATTTCCTCAACAAGTACCCCGACTTTTCAAGTCTGAATGAATTCAAAGACTTACCCAGCTTTGATATCCATCCTCTTTGCTCTTTTGAGGATGTGACAGTAGCGGTGTCAGAGGTCAGAGATAAACTGGAGGCTGATCTGAGTGAAGAGTGGACAAAGATCTCCCTGGCAGTGGCTACAGTGGAGGTTTTACCACCAATTTCAGTGGCAGATAGCGGAAGGGGTATGCTTAATACGGGTGGGAACATGTTCAATACGGGCGGGAGTGCGTTCGGTACGGCTGACACTCCGTTCGGTGGGAATGCATTTGGGAGTGCGTTCAGTATGCCTATGGCTGACACTCCGTTCGGTGGGAATGCATTTGGGAGTGCGTTTGGTACGGCTGAGACTCCGTTCGGTGGGAATGCATTTAGGAGTGCGTTTGGTACGGCTGAGACTCCGTTGAGTTTCGGTGGGAGTGCGTCCGGTATGGCTGAGACTTCGTCCACGTTCTATACGGCTGAGACTTCGTTTGGTGGGTTTGGTTTTGATACGGGGGGGTTTGGGTTCCGTAAGGGCAGGAGAAGGTTTTAATACGGGCGGGAGTCCGTTCAGTACGGCAATTCGGCAAACATATGTTCAATACAGGCGAGAGTGTGTTCAATAGGCTACGGACGAGCATGTGTTCAATACGGAATCTCCGTGGGCTTGAACAGTCTGAAAGCCTTCCATTGAGACGCTGAAACTTGATTGTTGACTTTTTGTTGTTCCTGGATGATGAAGTGGAGCAGAATGGGTCAGATGACAGTTTCATACAAAGATAGCTTATTAGAAAAATGTGTGGATGTGTAGTCTATTTGGATTTACTCACAAATCTTGGTCATTAGAATGTAAAAGTTAAGTCTGTTTTATGACAATTACAAAACAGGTTCACTCAATCTCTCTTTGGCTTCAAGTTAAAGGTGAAGTGAGCGATATATTTAGATTAATATACGTATTAAATCGCTCTATATTCATACAGTGATCACTTATATAGTGTGCGCGTTTCATACAGGGCTGGACTGGGACAAAAAATCGGCCCTGGCATTTTTGGCCATGGCAGCCCACCGTTTATACGATATGCGGAGGAAGGGGTGTTGCACCAAATTCTGGGCCCCTATACAGAAAGTCCTGATGGGCTCTCTGAGAGGCGGTCTTACAATACAAACATGTAAAAGCTTTGTTTGTCTATAGTCCAAAACGTATGAGTGACTGGTCCTTCTCTGAGCCAGATAACAACACAATGTTTCTATTGATGAATGACCAGATTATTACGCGTACTTGAACACAACCCCTGGTCTAATGACTCTTAATAAACATACACACACACAGTGTTTCTCACAGGAATTTGGGAGACTGTGTCGTGGACCCTGGACCTTCTAGGGGGGTCCGGGGGAATGCTCCCCCGGAAGATTTTTTTTTAAATGTTAAAGTAAAATTCATCAATCTGGTGCACTTTGAGGAGAAAACAAAGGCTAAATCAACTGTTTCCTATGTAAGCTATTTAGTACTATTTTCTGGAATGATTCAAAGACACAGAATGACCAAAAAGCAGAAAGAAGAAAGTTTAAAAAATCCAGTCAGCTTCGGGAATTTTTTCCCTTCGTTTGTATTTTTTAATGGCCCAATATAGGCCCCTGATCTTCATAGCCCCTAAATAAAAAATGTCGGGGCCTTCAAAGATCAGGGGCCTATATTGAGCCAGTAAAATTAATATAAATCAAAAAAATAATTTATTTTTTCTTGGGTGCAGCCCCCCTCTGCCTTGGGCCCCCCCAAGCCTGTCCGCAGTCCGACGGCCCTGAATGTAAAACTGACCATCGTCAGATGCTCATAATTACTGAGTACAAGTTGAATGCGTGATAAAACAACTCAATGCAGCCTCTGAATGGGCAGCCCTCTGCTGTGTGTGTGATTGGGCCAGGCCTAGCCTAGAACCAATCATAATGAGTAATGGCCTGGTAACTTTCAGGTGAAGTTGACAGCCTGCACGCACATTTATATGTCCATGGCACTCCCGAGAGGGAAGGGACCTCGGCCCTCGGCTGTGTGACTTGGCCGGGCCGGGCCGAGTCACACAGCCGAGGGTCCAAAAAAAAAAAAAAAAAAAAAAAAAAAAAAGATTTTAATTTTTTTTTTTTTTTTTTTTTTTTTTTTTTTAACCTCACCGGCCCAAAAGGCTGCCGGCCCCTCGGGCATTTGCCCGGTATGCCAGATGGCCAGTCCAGCCCTGGTTTCATACCTCCGATCTCTCAGTCACCCGCTCTGCATGTAATCTGCAAATTAAGTTGTTCGGGGATCCCGAAAGTAGTATCCAATCAGAAGAAAGAACGCTACAAACCGGCACCCGTCTCACTGCCGGTGCACCCGCAGAGCAGATGGGTGAATGTTTATTCGCCGACAATGGCGGAGCAGGTAAAAATCCTTCCCAATGTCTGTTTTGATGGTTTATATCATGTTTTATCACACTTATGGATCTGAGATGATGCTAGATAACTCGCTGCTTGAAGACCGGAGTGCATGATGTGGTGACGTAGGGACGAGCGAGGGGACTGCTAACTGCAGTAACTGACAGGAAGTTAGCTAAAAGAACCATTCCGCTTACAGCACCTTTAATGCTGGAGACACTGCTGAGTTGTGTGAGTTCTTGTAGAGCTAGGCCTAGCCACCTAGTTATAAACAGTGACTAATCTGTGGTGCAGCACAGTATTCTACATGATACGTGTCTGCGCTAAGATTAAACCAAGTGAGTGGTACTGTGATGATTTTATGTTGTCTTGATTATTATTATTACAGAAAATTCATTTAAATATTATAGCCTATATATTGTAAATGGTGCAGGGAAAATATTCCATATTCAAAATGAGATGATTAGAAATAATTTTGACCTATAGGCTACTTAAAGTTTATTTTTGTTGTTGTATAAATAGGATACATATTTAATAAAATACTAGATGAATAAAAGAGTAATATCGAAAAATGTGTTAGTCTATAGCCTATGCATTTCTTTTGAGCACCTGCCGATCGATTGTAGGCTAATACGAAACAAAAATGTGATTTTAGTTGTAAAATACCTTTATAAACATAATATGTACAATTTAGTTTTTTTAAGTAGGCCTATTTTACATACTGCTGTCTGTTCTGCATGCTCTGCTGCTGGTCTAATGATAATGAATAATCACATAACTTTTTAGTTTTAAATGAATGTAAAAGTAAATATAAAACATTAGTAAAATAAGCTACTCTGCAGCTGAAATTGTTTTAAATTTAACCTTCTGTAAAATTGTTTGCTGATCATGTGATTTTACATGATAATGGTAACACATTTTAGGAATCCATTTTGAGAAGTTATTGTTCAAACATTCTACAAATACACAAAAAGAAATTGACCTTTAAGCAGATAAGTGTTCTTTTATTTCCCACT
The DNA here is from genome assembly GCF_949987685.1 of Ammodytes marinus. NCBI lineage: Eukaryota > Metazoa > Chordata > Actinopteri > Uranoscopiformes > Ammodytidae > Ammodytes > Ammodytes marinus. The sequence goes on from NC_137218.1 coordinate 8,685,022, forward strand.
GACAAATGCTCTATATTCTGCTTTTTATTTTTTGTGATTTTTTGGTGACAAACAGAGCAAAAATAAAATCTGATTCATGGCTGAGATGACGGGTACTCTCATTAAAAAGTTTATGAAATATGACTCTTTTGCATAATGAAAATATTTCAAGATGATATTTCAGCAGAATGTATTACTTTCAGATTTATTACACAACTTTTGAACGTTCCACAACAATCATGCAGGAATAAAATGGTATTAATACAAAGCTTCACATACTTTGCCAATCACACTTAGGAGTAACTGGGCTTCACGTCTCCTCAAAAACACTAAAAGTGTGAGGTAACATTTTCTGAAATAATCATGTAAATGTACCGACAAAAGACATGTTTTCATTGAAGAAGGTGAGAGAAAGAAATGGGCTGACGCTAAAAATGACAATAATGTAAATAAATCAAACCTGTTTTAAAGTCTATTTTAGGTTATCCAACTTCCATAATCATCGTTTATCCCTTCTGCAGGGTTAGATCCAAAATGTTAGCGCCTTCCATCAAGTAAATAACATTCAGGAAAGAAATTGTCTTTTGTAGCATAATACTTTCTTGCACCTTGTCCATACATAGCAAGCAAAGATAGCAAGAAAGTATTTTAGATAAGAACTTAACGTAACATAGTGAAACAACTGTTACACAGACCTTCAGGATGCTCTGCAGTGACACCTAACATGGTAAACACATCACACTGTCATCTTTTCAAGGTCTCGGTGTGTAGATACAGTGCCTTGTTATTTTTAAGTATAAGATATCTGTTACATTAACAGTCGTGGCAAGGGTCCCAGTTACACTGACAGTGAGCCAGCATACACAATAGCAGGACCCCGAAATTGATGCAGCTGAATGAAATCATAGATATTAATGACACCCCTCCTTTCCATACAGCTAAGAGTGATAAGGGGGCTATCCAGCTTACAGTGCATCCTGCTATCATATTCATCCCATCTGGCTCCACCTCACCGTATGAATCAAAAGCCTAAACATAAACACAAACTTCACAATGTGAGATGGTCAGCCATAACCTCAACAAAAGATAATCAGTCTAATATCAGGTACATAAGACCTACACATAAGAAGATGATAACATGGATGTTAACACAATGAAATGTGAAGTTCTAGGTTAACATTGTCACTGTAAAGCAATTTAAAATTTGTTCAAGAAACTGCCTTTTTAATCGCTTCAAGTTAAAGATTTTTAACCAAACAATCGTACTATCTTTTATTAATTGTCCCCAAGTGCTTTTTCATTTACATTGTACACAGTAACTGTCATGCTAAGGTTATTTTGTGAGATGTAATATTTTAAAAACTATAGCATCAATGCCTACAGCTGGATAACATCGTATTCTTTGGTAAAGGAGGGCGAAAAGGATGTTTGTAAGTGACTTTTAACCTCTGTTAACAACACACACATCAACACAAGTGACAGAAGGCCTTGGACACAAGTATACAAAATACAACCATAATAAAAAGTGATAGTATCAAAGTTTTCACAGTACACCACTTTGTACAGATTGACAGATTATTGCACCAAATTTGACCATTTTAAATGTTGTCGCCCGAGAGAAACACAGTTAAGCTGTACGGTTTCTTCTCCCTCTGGATTTAAATGAATGATACCTAAAACTGAGTGTTCATCAAGGAACTTTTTAGGATTAAAATTTAAAACAATAAACACTTGGCTACATTACAATGACACAAATAGACAGTTATTTTTGAATTACCTGACTAGATGTGAGCTACTGTATTCACGGTGCAGTAAGGATGTTGTGAAAAGAAACCAATAAAACTACTGCATCTTTCATCTCTGTCTTTAGCCTGTTTGCACTTCATTATCTTACATTTCACCAAAACACCAGCTTCCCCAACAGTGAGGTTAACATTTTCAACGGGGCCATGTTAATGTAAGAACAACATAATAAATAGCAACATGAAAAAATATCCATGACTGGACCTTGCAGTTGTTAAACTCAAACCAGGAAAGATTAATAAGCCATAACATTACTTTACCTTGAAGAAACTCAAACATCAAAATATAATTGTTGAATTCTTGTTGTGTGATCAGTGTAAACAAATGAGACCATGACTGAGCTGACGTGTAGCCTGTCTCACACCTGTGACAAATGCGGCTATTCGATTACTCTCAAGATGTTTTTAAGGTGATGAATATGATGGAGGTGATTTTTTCCATCGCCCTTTCACTCTTGAAAGAACAGTGCCACCTATCGGCACAGTCCCCACTTAACATAACCTGGTGCAGAATGGAGGCCAGAAGTGTAGTGATAGTATAGTCAGCGATGGTCTCATTTGTTCATGAATAAGCATTCAAATGCAAGAAAACATGTATTTAAAGTTTTCCTTTTTTTATCTGTGCGCAAGAATACAAATACGATATTTGAGTTGGGAACTGGTATGTCTCACAAATGTCACATAAAATACATGTTTTTTTCTGAGCAATAATTTGTGTAAATAACTTTTATATTTACAATGTTAACTGCCATATCAGTCAGTCAGTGCATTCAGCAACATATCTACAGATCAAATTATATTTTGAATATAAATCTAATCTAATTTTCCCAGATCAAATGTAACATTAAGCAAACCATTTATTTATTTTGAATTTTGTTAGCTCGTATTCTATCTACTGTAAGTTTGTATTCTTGTTGACACCAACAATGCATCCTCTGGTTTTGATGGATATCACAGAAGTTACATAGTAATTCTTTGGCTGACAGAGTTTCCAGATGTACCTTTTTAAATAAAGCAATCTTCTCTCTCTCTATACATAGAGTATATCAATATTTGTGAGCTAATACTGTCAAAAAGGTAGAAACATGTCCAGATCTTGTTGCAGGAGTTGGGATATAAAAACAAAATACCAGATTTCCGGTCAGATTAAATAATAATCACACAATCAACTTTTTGGAAATTAGACCAAGACCTGTTTAAGAATGAGAAGATTAAGTCTAGGTGTGAAAATTCAAAACTTTTCAACAAATTCTTCTCAATTAAGACGAGTTTATTTAAGCACAGTTCTGTCTTCAGCTGCACTATGGTGGTACAAAATTAAACACAAATGCATCCGGCAATTTAGGGGTATGTATAATTTGGTATCTGATTTAAAATTCCAACAGTCCTATAAGCAAAAAGTTAATGAACAAATTTCCAATTTCTACAGTGACGTTCTGAGCTGTCTAGTGGCCGAGATGAACCACGTCAACAGTTACTATAATTCCAAGTGATCTGGTACCGAGCAAAACATACAAACACTATTCATTCAAATGTCTACTGTGGTGGTCGAGGAGCAACTATCCACGGTCCACATTTGCCAACGTTTAGCAGGATATAAGAAAAGCGAGGGATGATGACAATGTCTAATGCATGTATTTTTGTTTTTGTTTGATACTTTTAGTAGAAAAAAAAAGAACTCGAATAACAGTGTTATTCCTCACAACAATCTGTAAGTCGCCTCTGTTAACTTTGATGACGTTTGCATGCAAATAATATATAGACATTTTGCAAGGTGACATTTGTGACACATTAAAGGTGCTACATAGATCATTTTGACCACATTTCCAGCAAACCCTCCTGTTGCAAACACAATGTTGCTACTGGTCTCTCCCTTCTTTCTTGCTTTGCATGTATTTGTTTATAGAGCAAGAACAAGAGCGATTACCCAATGACATTAGCTAATATGGAATTAAAACTGTAGCCTACTGTGATGAACATAACATGTAATATATCGCCTAGTTTTGTGCAGTACAGTGGCCCAGCAAATTATTCCACACAATTGTGGCTGTTTGCCTTTTTTAACTGAAATAAAACATTTCGATCATTCAATGCTTAAAATGCTACATGAAGCACACTAAAAATGTAACTTGTCATGAACTTCCACTATAGTTGTTAGTAAGATAAAGCCCCTCTCTCAGTGACCATCTGGTCATATTTTGTGTGTTTTTCTGTTGTTGTTTTTTTTACAAGAAAACAGACACTGCAACGTGCAGTGGAACTCCCACACACACCATAGTGTCCAGTACAGTATTAGATCAGGTGGCAGGCACACAGATGACACCAACATCAACAATAGAAAATCTCCTCCTCGCAGTCTCACAGCAGACCGGGAAAGGCTACAATCACCCTCCTATGTCCAGGCAGGAATCCTGTACACATGTGTCTCTTATCCAACCAGTGGAGGGTTTAGTAGAAACACGGGGTAGCCTTAAGCTTTTACTCATTTGCTGGCTTCTCTTTGCAGGAAGGTTCACAGATGATTTCCTTGTGCGGTAGTGGATAGGGGAACGCTGCTCCGCTGCAGGTGCTACCGTAAGCCAGTTTGTTGAGTCGGGAGAGGCCCTTGATGCTTCCAGGAGGCCGTCCGGGGCTGACCTTGTAGCCCGCCGCTCTGGTCGTACCCAGCGGCCTCCCCGGGCTAGTCTTGAAGCCGGCGGCCCTAGTGGTGCCGAGGGGTCGCCCCGTGCTGGTCCTGTATCCGGCCAGCTTGGTGGTTCCCAGAGGCCTGCCGCGCCTGCCCGTCTTCCCCACACCCTTGGGCTTCTTCTTGCTGTCGTCGGGTGCTTGATCGGGGCTTTTAACGCCAGGTATTTTACCGGGCGAGCGAGGGTCACCACCACCACCAAGCACCTCCTGCCTCTGGCACACCATGGGCTTGTGGCTGCCGCTGGGTAAGACCATAGGGGCCAGTGTCATCTGAAGGGAGGGAGGGACTGGAGGGTAGAACTTGTTGGCCTGGGAGGTGCACAGTTCAAAGTGGGAGGCTGGGTGGAGGTGGCCGTCCTCCGCCAGGCACGACGGCCTGCTGGTCATGCAGAAGTCACTGCTGGTCACCTGGCGCATCATCTTCTGCTGGGAGTCAGAAATAAGGTGCCACTGGGTTATTGTCACAAACAGATAAAGGTACTGATAGCTCTAAGTGCTGTTAAACTACAATGCAAGGGACAAAATAAAATAAACTGAAGACATTTTCAACTCTACAATAAAGGTGTTGATATTTGACCTGTAGGCCTATAGAGGAAAGAAACCTGGACAAGTTAAGGGTGTTACACAATGACAATTGCCTTTGGCCAGCAAATCAATTTGTATTCATCCTTATAGCCTCTTGTAAAACTGAAAAATACTTAATGTAAAGAAGAAATCTCTCAACTTTTCACCAGCTTGTACTAGACGGCCGGTTACAAAACCCTATATGGAAAATAACCTCTAACTCTTTTAGAGGTTATTTTCAGTAAAGGGATTCTGAACCAACCTTGTTGTAGTTTTTGCGATCAGGAAAGATTCAAATAGAAGTTCTGAATCAAATTATTGTAACATTGTTTTGATTGTATTTTGTCCTGTCGGTGTATGTTGACGATAAGTTCACATTCATGTTAGCTGGGATATGCGCATGTGAGCCTGGGCAAGCCATAAAGATGGCTGGTGGTCTGCTTATTCTGACTTTTCAAAGGCTAATTATAAACAATGATGTTAAAAACAGGTCAGAGGTCAAAGAGTTTTTAACTAGGTTGATTTAAAATGTTATATGTTTGTAATAACTCACCCAAAGTCTGAATGTAAATGTGTGATGTAGGATGGCTTTGTGATAATGGAGACAAAAAATGGTGCCTGGGTTAAAGAGCTAAAACCTCATTAAAGTGGTGCTGAAGTGCCTTTGAGCAAAATGCATGCATCCCTACCAGCTGGTCTACAGTTGACCTCTGACCTGCTTGTAGAGGAGGGCAGTGAAAGGGAACACTCTATAATAACTAGCATGCATGTGCAAAATAACTGCTATACCGTGCTTGTAACTAATATGAGGCAATTATTTCAAAGCGAAGCAGTATGCTGCTGCGTCTCCTAGTGAGATTTTTGCAGAGGAAACAAAGATACAAGGAGGTGTGTTCTTTACTATCACAAACGCTACACTGTCTGTAGTAGCTTAATATTCATTCACAAAAAAACAAACATGCACATAGATTCCGCATTTTTGCAACCAGACGACAAACCCTCCTGCCACTTTTCCCATGTGCAACGGCACAACACAAACGTCTGGATTCAGCCTAATTTTGTATGGATAGGTGGGTTTTATAGAGAAGAGGGTTTGAAATCTTGACGAGGGAGCGGAAAAGTGCGCATATCCAATTGCAGTGCATACATCTAGGCCATTGCGATTAATCTAAATGCACCCAATCGGCTACCGACATTAGCACTAAGGTTACTGTACCTCGATTGTTAGCAGATCTCAGAGCAGAAAGGGTTAAGGAGAAAAATTAGCTTTCATCCCTCAAAGCGAGAGTCGGTCCATTTTACCCAAATGTTTTTTTTTTCGCAGCGCAGAGGACATCGGACAGCTGGCGTTCGGATCAAAAGCACATCGGCTGGCTTTTCGGTTGTAACGTTAACGAGTCGGGAGGTAGTTCAGCTACACTGATGTAGTATTTTTGTTCATCTCCCAGCTCCAGAGGTTTGGATAAGAAACGCAGCCATTTTCCATTAAAAATTAATAAGACGGGAGCGCCGTCTGAGCATGCGCAAAGCACCAAACAAGGGGATACGAGGAGGTTCTTCTTCTCCCTCCTCTCCTGAACCACTTGGACATCCAAAATGTTGTTTTCACTTCAAAATCCAAAAAGCTGTTTGTTGGCAATAAAGCTACAACACCCTACTTTATTTGTGATGTTATTGTCCTGAAATTGAGTCATATCCCAGCCTTAATGCCTACCAAACAGCACTTCCCGCAGCTGATGAATAATATACAAAACCAAAGGCTGTTGAATAATTTAAAACAGTCTGTAAGGGTACACACACAGTATCTACCACACATAATAATGCAGACAGCAGCACAAAGCATGATTTCCTTAGCAACACATCTTTTTATTGTGAGGAAAAGTAAAAACAATCTTGTATCCGAGGTTCTCCACATAAAGACTACAGTTGCTACGTTACCTGTACAGACAACGGGGTGAATTTAGACCAGAAAAAAGAAAGACATTAACAGAATACATGTCTTTTATTCAAAGACATTGCAGATAGCTCATTGCTGATTGGCTCACAGACACATGAGGTCAAAATGACATGAGACATTTTGGTATTTATGACCTGTAGGTATAAAATCACAAAGCAACTCAAGTGAAGCACAAAGGAATCCAAGTGGGGGGAAAAACACAACGTAGGTAATTGAAGGGAGCATTATTTAAAAAATAGACTAAAATAATCTTCAACCACTTTGATGAAACTGTAGAGATGACAGCAGACTCTTGACTGATGGAAACTGTCCCCTCTACAACACTTTGTACCGGCTTTTGCTCGTCGGCTGGTAGGAATTTTGCTGAAAAAAAAAGGAAAGGAATATGAGCGACACCTTTTATTGATACTGTATGTGCTTAAAACAAATCTCCCATGTTTTATGCTTCCTGAATTAAAAAACTAGAGCCAGACAACCTGAAACAGGCTCTTATTCCACATGTAATCCGGAATTTATTATATTTCAATATCCAAGAGATACTTACTAATCTGATGAGCTCTTCCTTGATTAGCCGTGTAATCTCCGTTTTGGCTTTCTGCACAGCCACTTCATTTGCACCTAGATAAAAACAAACTCAATATTAATATACAGGTTATAAAGTTCTTAGCAAACAAAACAGAACAGGAATTACCATAAGAAGTACATTTAGAACCCAGAGGTACTCAAAAAGATTTTCATTTGGAAAGGGTAAAAATTCTTAAAAATGTAATACTGATAAATAATTAGAATGAATTAATCAAATAATAAAGACACATACTTTCAATAGCCAGGTAGATCTTGCGTTCTCCCTCCTTGGGCTCTTTGCCTGGAGGGAAATAGGTTCCTCTGATGGTGATGGCGGCTTCAGAGTATTCACCGATCCTCTGCAGAGCTTCCTTTGATGTCACCTTCCACCTGGCCGTCTGAGGAAGGACAGAATGAGGAACATTGTATTTAAGACTACAAATCTACACTTAAAGCCTCTGTAAACCTGGTCTAAAATAGTAAAAATGCATACATTTTATCAACGTCGGGTGTCTCAATAAGCTAAAACTAAAATCTGATTTAAAATAAATGTTCATAAATATTATAAAATGTAGTTTTAAAAAAAGGCTTTTTTGCTGTCGTAAACCATTTGAGAGGACGGTGTGGGCGTCGCTGTATCAAACGGTCTCCAAGGCAATGTTTCATCTAAACCGAATTTCTGTAACGCTTTTACAAATTCCAAATGACATAGAAACAGTTTGTGGATTTGGGTTTCACTGGGAGCTTTAAGCTTAGAAACAGTAGGAAGAAACACATTTGTTAGATTTTAAAAATGTCACTGAATATCACCTGGCAAGGGGAAAAAGAAAATCCCAAAACAATTCTAAAATGTAAAAGAGGAATCTGCTGTGTATTTTAGTAGAGTAGGGGACTGAGTGCTGCTGACCTGAGGGAAGTCGTTGATCTCCAGCTCTTCTTCGTATCTCTTGATGGTCTCGGCCTGTTCCGCCGCCTGCCGCTCCTCCTCCAGCTTCTCCACCGGCGTGTAGTTCAGCTTGGCGTTGATCTTCTCCGCCAGCTGCTCTGCGATGGTCTTAGCCGACACAGAGGGAGTCATGATGGTGCCGCCTCGCAAGATGGCGTTGGTGGCCTGCTGCATCACATCCTGTACATGAAGAGAATCCACAATTTGATTTTTATTGAGGTCCATGTCTGGTGCAGCAGCCAATAAATGTAATATCCAATTATTAAACATAACTGCAATTGAAGTAATAAATCTTATGTGATGATTTACAAATAAGATGTAGGATTTAGAGATAAAAATTCCTCTCTTCCCGTCATTCCTCAGCAATTCTCCTTCACAGACAAACCTGCACAAAACATATTTCATGTCTGTTGGACATACCTGAGCCTCTGCACCTAGGTTCTTCTGTGCGTTGATCTTGAGTGCCAGCCTCTTGGCCATCTCCAGTTTCTGAATGTTTCCAGCAGACGTAGGTCCGAGGCCGGGCGTCCCGCCTGAGACATTTGCTGTGGAGGAAGCAGTTCCCCCCGAGCCGCCCGCCGCCCCAGGAGCAGACAGATCCTTCACCCTCTTTTTAGAGTTGAACATGCTCTCGATTTGCTCCTCAATCTGAGCAGGTGAAAAAGTAGGGGAGATAGTTTGGGATGAGTTGGAATAGTCACATGTACAGTTGAGCGTTGGATTTTGCACCATGATGCGAATTTAATAGATATTTGATCAGAGTTTTAAACGGAGTAATGAAACGGTGATATTTAAATTTTACTCACGTCCAAGGCTCCGTCCTCATCATCAGAATCCTGCAGTCCAAGAGCAGCTTTCTGAAGCTTCTTTCTCTCGTTGGCCAAAGCGTGTTCAGTCTCGTCAAACTTAAAGCCTTTCCCCGAGAAGCCGCTGCTGCTCTTAATGGTTTTACCCTCCTGCAAGGATGAAGGAGTGCGAATAAGAACAAGTGCAAATAACATCTTTGTTTTCAATCATCAGAGCATTTGTAAATGCCATTACATGCTGCCTAGTGCAGCTTTATGTTTGAATGGAGCTTTGCTGCACACACCATTTTAACTAGTTCAGATCCCCCTTTCTTACCAATTTCTGTTGGTCTTTGAAGGAGAGCCAAAGCTTCTCTAGTTCAGGCGGGACAGGAGAGGAGGACAGCTCCAAGGCTTTGATGATATCACCAGCATACCTAACCTGATCCTCTGTGATGAAGGTGTAGGCAAAGCCCTGAGAAAAGTAACAAGAAGAAGGGACATGTAAAGATATAAACATAATTGGAATATTTAACCAAATTACATCAAACTAGCCAATGCATTTTAATACATTAAAAACACAGCACACCAAATTAACTTTAGCTTTAAATAACCAACCTTGTTGCCTGCTCGCCCTGTGCGTCCGGCCCTGTGAACATAGTCCTCGTAGTGGTTGGGACAGTTGTAGTTGACCACCAGGATCAGCTGCTTGACGTCTAGGCCTCTGGCTGCCACTGAGGTGGCCACCATCAGGCGACAGGCTCCATTCTTAAAGTCATTGATTACGCTGTCTCTGTCGTACTGGTCAATTCCTAAGGGGATGACAGGAAAGGAATATAAGAAAGACCAAGCACTAGACATACCCATGGCAGAAAGCATTCACTAGATGCTCTTCAAAATGGGTTATTTAACATTCATCCTAGACTTATGGTTAGCCATTGATAGTGAATGTATTTAGTATCACCAAGATGTAATCGGTGCATCCAAAAAGTGACCCCTTACCTCCGTGCAGCGACATGCAGGGGTACGAGGCTTTCATCAGGTCTTTGAGCAGTGAGTCTGCATGCTCCTGCTTGTCCACAAAGATGATGACCGAGCCTTTCTCCTGGTAGTGACCCAGGATCTCCAGCAGCTTCAGGAACTTCTTATCCTCCTCAATCACCAGCTATACAAGCAAACCCAAAGAAAAGGCTATTAGAAAAACCTAAGCAGAACACATTGGTAGGCCAGCACAGGAGTTTATCTGGGTTCTAAACCAATTGTTCCCTTTATACAAACAATGACATGCTTTACCACGTGTTGTTCCACATCAGAGCAGACCACACTGCGGCCTCCCACCAGGATCTCGAGGGGCTTGATGAGGATCCTGCGAGCCAACGCCTCCATGGCTCTGGGGAAGGTGGCGGAGAACATGACCGTCTGGCGGTCTGGACGCACGTTGTCCACAATACGCATCACCTGGTCGGAACCAGACAACAACTCAATGTTAGTACATTTAGTTTAACTTGATTTTTTTATTGTTGGTCTGCTTTACTGGTCAGAATAGAATACAAGAGAACAGAAGAAACTGGCAATGATGTAAAATGAGTACTCTCATTTCATAAAATTCGTGCTGGTTTTGAGGTTAGTTAAAGCTACTACGAGTAAGTCGGCACGTTGGCGACACCTTTGAACAAAAGCGGTAGTATTATTACGACGCCAGCTGTCGTGAAGCTGTTTTCTAGCTCGTGCAAGATTCAAATAATCAGGAAGCAATATGGTGCGTGTCCGTGTGTTGAAAGTGTGAGGGCACCGGACTCTTTTCGGCTCCGTGAGTCTATGGGTGACACAGCATCAACTAATGCCAGTAAGTGCTAAACACACCTGATTGCAATGAGTTGATGCATTGTCACCTCTCACGGAGCTGAACGAGTCCCCGTGTCCTCACACAAAGCGAATGAACGAGAGATGGCAGTTAGTTAGTATCACGATGAGGTAATGTGTTTATGTTGTAAATAATGACTATTTCAGATGAATAATGGTCATCTGATGATGCTGGTGAGGCAAAGTAAACTTTGTTTTAGTAGGCTACCGCTCATTCATTTAGGAGTACACACTGCAGTCTAGGTTCGCTGCGTGAAATTGTGTATACGTTGCTTGGCAACGCCCTCCCGCCCGACTATCACTCTCCCTTTTAGCTTTTCTTCATTGCATTTTCTTTTTTTTCTTTTATGGTTCAGCCCCGTTATCAGTCATTATGACGACAAACAACTGTCTCAAACAAGGCTCCCGCTCCCCTTCCCTCACCTGGAGGGACAGGCTTCTCAAATCGCGATCCTGCGCCACACTGAAATCTGTGACCAATACGGATATGTGACCATAGAGCATGCACGCGTGAACCGAAAATCGGACTGGGTGGACGACCAGATCAAATGCAGTAATAAAAACTATATAAAAACGTATTTCTTTGCACTGATGGTCTCGTTTGCTGTTAAAGGTAATTTATGATTATGAGAGGAAACATGAGGCTGTTTAAAAGATATTTAAAAGTTACTTGTTGCCGCTTTAACTGTTTACATCAAGACGGTACATCAAAGCAACAACAAATTATTTAGAAATGGGTATGAGAAACCACTTTTCCCAATGTATAATTCTAAGTTACACCCACCTGTGGCTCGAAGCCCATGTCAAACATCCTGTCAGCTTCATCCAACACCACATATGTAGCTCTGCGAAGGTTGGTGACTCGACCTGCACACCAAGGGAGAGGAGCACGAGACAAACAATTAAATTGAAGAAAAGTTAGCCGACAAATCATCAAATACTAACACAGAACCGCTTTCAAGTTAAGACTACTTGGTATTACTAGAAAACAAAACAAGACATGGTAACTTCAACACATTTTTCTGATGACTAATTTCACGTGACCAGGGTTTCATTTCATTAATATTTTAGTTTTACGTAAGTTTAGTTTTTTTTTCTGGTCTTGCGTACCATCTCAAGGGCATTGGGGGACCTGTAAAAGTCTGAAAACAGCCTCAAGATACAATACAAGAGATGGAGCCCCATCAAGCATTATCTGACCAAGCGCCTTTTCACCTACAAGGGAAACATATTACAGATTACCTCGCATGTGTGGAAACACAAGAACCCTTCTATTATCATGACTGTCTAGTTATACAATGAACAGTAAAAGTGTACTAAAATGATTGCTCTAACACAGTAGGACCCTGATTCAGCATTCAAGCTACTCTCATTTCATATAATAAATCACAAATCCTGATACACCCATCTTACAACCCACTTATCAATTCAAACATTATGATCGGCCCTGGCTTGAAGTTGGAGGAACCACGGAGGCAGCACCAGGTCCACCTACCTGGACTTCCCCCGATGTTCAGGAAACACATCACTGTCTTGTAGATTTGACTGATCCCAAAGGTGGTCAAATAATGTCAACAGTTTAGTAAGTGTGGTACTGACTTGGTTATGTACTTTATCATATTTTAAAATGTGTTCCATGCAAGGTAATTAACAAAAAAGGCTCAAAGGGCATCAGAAAAATGCTTGACATCCTATCAGAATAAAGAACAGAAGTGACATGGTCAAGGAGTCTGAACTCACCGCTGTTGGCACCCAACATGTCGATCATTCTTCCGGGTGTGCACACGATGATCTCAGCTCCTCTCTTCAGCTCAGCAATCTGGAAGCAAACAACAGCCGACAGTATAAATGCAACGCTCAAACTTCAAATTCAATAGTTGACCCAAAAAATCCTCTTCTTTGAAAGAGCACGTTAATGTATTCTATAAATTCAAATGTACTGTTTCAAAGTTAGGGATGACAACAATGATTATGTTCACGATACTAATCTGTTAGGGATTTTCTTAATTAATGGATCAAGTGTCACATTCGAAAGAATAATCCATGAACTGTTAAGAAAATGCAGCAGAACCAGATTTGATTGTATTGTAAAAAAAAATACAATAAAATAGATGAGAAAATTATATATAAAATTGTATAAAATAAAATAAAATAATTATGTGACAGGCAAAATCATTGTATGCGTGTGTTTATTTACCTGTTCGCTGATGCCCGTGCCTCCATAAACACACACCACCCTCAGATTTAGAGCTTTAGAGAACTTCTTACACTCCTTGGCGATCTGCAGAGCCAACTCTCTGGTGGGAGTCATGATTACGGCTGTGAGAGAGGGAGGAAAACGGGAGAAGAATGAAAAATACATTTTCCATCTTTGACTTTTCAAATGTGATGCAACAATTTCTCCAAGAAAATTAACCGACTAAAACTTTACTTTAAATGGCAGATAAAGAGGCCAACAGCCAGTGGGTTTATATCCCAGAGTGAAAACGGGTCCTATTTTAGTCTTCCTCTGACCTACATTTGGGTCCTTATAAAACATAGGAGTAGTGATAAGTAAAGAAAGTATAATAATGATGTGTTCCTTACCGATTGGTCCTTCAGACTCCTCCAGCGGCCTCTGGTCCATGATGTGTCGGAACATGGGTAGCAGGAAGGCTATGGTTTTCCCGCTGCCGGTCTTAGCGATGCCAATGAGGTCTCGGCCTGTCATGATGGCAGGGATGGCCTGGGCTTGGATGGGGGTGGGCTTGTCGTAGCTATGCCTAGAAACATATGGAAAAATTTAATTAACTGGCGTGGTGGCATGGCTTCCACATTTGGAATGTGGTTCAAGTTGGGGGCTCACTGGGCAAATAAGCCTTTAACTTTGTTTGCTTTAAAAGTTGCCAAGACCATCACGGCATCAATAACAATCCTTCAGACTCACCTCTTCATAGCACTGAGGATCTTCATAGACACCCCACACTGCACCCAGGTCTTGATGGGTTTGGGACAGCCTTTCCCTTTAACATTAATGCCCTCCAGTTCGAGCCTGTACGCATTCACGTCTGTATCGATTAAAACCAGCCAACAAAGAGATGTAAGAAGATGAGCAGTGATTGAAGGTTTACAAGACATGATATTCTGAATTCTACCAAGCAATAAAAAAAATGTCATCTCATTTTCCCCCCATGTAAAATAGATGCCAAATGCTCAATGTATCAGTAGTAAAAAAAAAAAAGTCAAACAGTATTGTAAACCCTAATGGCAGGAACTTGTAAATGGATGTGTACACACATAACTACATTTATACAGCTAGGATTTTAAATGTGAAGTAAAACTCATGTTGGTACAGTAGTAGAGGATGTGTGAAAAAGTTTTATTTAAAAACCTCAGGAGGTGGAATAAAAGCTAATCATAGGTGGAAATCTAAATCTCCAGTGTTGAGTTTACTGACCTTCCTGGCTCATCCTGGCGAGCTCAGGGACCTCCACGTAGAAGTTTTTGCGGTACGGCTCATACTCGATCTTCTTGTGGTCAACAGGCTCCAGGACCTTCCTCGTTTTGGTCTGGAAGCCTGTCAGAGCCGTAGCCAGATCCACCTCCTCCTCTTCTGATGAGTACTGTCAAACACACCAGTTACATTTTGGAGAGTTAGCAGTTGGGCTCCATTGGGAAAAACGTAATGACATTTTATGGGGAAAAAAGCAATCACAACGAAGAAATGCAGGTGAACGATTGACCTAAGAAATAAATAGAAAAGGGAAAACTCACTTCCATAGCATCCTGGTCATTCTCCATCAGCTCCCCCTTCTTCTTGTGCATGTGAAGTCCTTTCTTGGTTTTAAGAACGGTCATCACCTTGGTAAATGGCATTGCTCCTCCTTTCTGTTAAAGATAGAAAACACTTCCGGTAAATATAAAGAAAGATAAAAGTTCCACAAAGTCAACATGCAGTCCAACACTAGTAGACAGGAGTTTATTAACAGCATGGCAGCAGTTTGGCAAACAGAAAAGATTACAAATGGCAAGTAATGTGACATCTATCTTACTTGTCTGTTTTTATTGTTTGTGTCAGAAGTAAATAAGGATGACTGGGGTGGTCATCAATGTTTCTTGCCCTTATGTTTTCCAATTGAGGTCAACAATAGTGATGCATTATTTAAAGCCCCCTCAACGTTTAGCTGCTGCTTTTTGCGTTGTTCATAACCCTGATTAGACATCACAGGACTTGGTTCCAGTCTAAATACAAGAACTAACCTTATCGTTTCCTTTGACGCCCGTTCCCATGTTGAACTTCTTGACCTCCTGCTTAACTCCCTCCATGTATGCGTCCAGAGGATCCACGTCGTCCTCCTCGGCCACTGGCTCCATGGGCGTCTCCTTCTCCTGCTCTCCCTCCTCTTTCTGCTCCTCCTTCACCTCCATCTCTTTCATCTCTCCTTTCTCCTCACCGTCCTCTTCATCGTCGCCTTCCATTGGAGCTGACATATCCTCGTCATCGTCTGAAATGAAGAGTCAACCGTAAGGCTCTGCAGCACTAAAGCTTAGGTCTGTAGTGGTTAAGTGATAGATCAAATCAATTCAGTTTTATTTGTAATGCCCAATACCACAAAAAGACATTTGCCTCAGTGGGCTTCACATTCCATACAGTACAACACCCTCTGCCCTTAGCTCGGCTGAGAAAAAACTTTACTTATATTAATCAAACACTTTATTTTAATTGATTTATTCAATAACTTATCAACTACAAATACCAAGTGTTTGCTTGATACAGTTGCACAATGCTGTTATTATTTATAAATAACTGTATAAATACCTTATAAAATGATATACTTTGTGATTTAAAGTAGCTACGAATAACTTTGAGTTTCTGTTGATTCTAGTGGCACTTTTGGATGAAAACGGTAGTTTCCATGGCTCACTCCTGGTAGTGATAACCAGCAGTGGATTCATTCAAAGGGCTGATGGCTTTTTTAACAGTAGGTCCTCACCCTCGTCATCCTCCAGGCTCCACTTCTTGCCCTGCTTCATCTCCTCCAGTTCTCTCTTGATCTCTCCGATGTTCTCGATGGCCTTTTTCCTCTGCTCTTCCCTCCACATCTCAACGCGCTCCTTCCTCTTCCTCATCTCCTCCTCTAGTTTGTTCTGGTCAAAGTCCGCCTGCTTGAACACACATAGAACGATCAGAATTATTTCCCACCCAAGATCTATTATGTGGTGACCTTTAAGAGATAAGCAAGAACTTAAGTTTATGGAACTTACATCCTCAACCTTCTCATCCTCTTTCTCCTCTTTAATCTTTTTCTTGTCGGATAGAGGGTCGATGTTGTCTTTCTCCTTGCTCCTGGCCCTGTTAGGGAAGGTTACAAGAAAGAGCATAAGAAAAACAGTAGCATGCCGAAATTATTCTTGCGCTGGAAACTATAAAGTTGTTGTTAAAGTTAGAAACTTAAAACAAAGTGGCGGAAAGGAATCAGGAAACCACGTCCAACCGCTCCCATCAAAGTCTTTTTGACATCAAACTGGGAGCAGCTGTGTCAAACTTTCTTTTTTTGTAAAGTGATTATTTAAGATCATAAACCAATTTGGGATGTCATGCTAATCTGCCGATTAAAAAAGAAAATCTGACAGAAGGCCTTTTGACAGAAAAACCTACCCATCAAAACCACTAGCCGGCATGTTATCTAGATCTAGAACATCGTTTTTGTTAAGTAAAATTGGGCAAACCACCTTCATCTGACCGCTGTCTTTGTTTACTGTACATACATTATCTGGCCATTTTGACATACCTTAATGTGTCAACCCGTGTGTTAATATGTGCAGTTAAAATAAGTCTACAAATTGATGATGATGAATTCATAGCTTTAAAAGGCCCCTCACTTTTCATCTGGTCTCCTGCCCTTGCTGGGGCTGCCGGATCTGGACCTGCGGGCCCGGCTCCTGCTGCCAGACCTCCTCCTCTCTCTGCTTCTGGACCTCCTCCTTTCTCTGCTCCTGGAGCGTCTGGACAGCAATGGAAAAACATTTGAGATTAAAAAAAAATGATATAACAAGAGGTAGTATTGTAGTAGACTGGTATAATTAGCTTCTTAGTCCATGTGATTATTTCAATTGATCACAAACAACGAATTTTTGAGCATGTGCAAACAAATTTCGACCCTCCAAAAACAAATTATTACTATTTTAGTTTTGATGTCGTTAGTCATAGATTATCTTCCATGTATTTTCTACTGTCTAATAGTATTAACAACTTTGAAATGTGAAAACATGTCAGTGTCACCTGCATAATATTGATCATCATGTCTATGTTGAAGCTATTTCAGGCTGTATACAAACCCACCTGAATCCACTTGCAGCTTAATGTCACACTTTGGTTAATTAAGTGTAAAGTTGTAAAGTCTCTCTCTCTCTGTCACATCTATTTGCTGTAAAAACACAGTGACGTAGACCACCCACCTGGGTCGTTTTCTGTCTCTGGAGCGGGACCTGCGGCGCTCCCTGCTGCGGGACTTGTCCCTCCGGCCTCGGTCCCGTTCCTCTTTCTTGGAGCGTTTGTCCGGTGAGCGACTCTTTGAACGGCTGCCCGACCGTCCCCGAGACGCTGACCGCTTCCTGTAGTGTCTGATGACCAAACAACATAATAGTTATCTAGAAAGCCTATATATTTATTTAAAAAACACACATTTTTATTCATATTGTAATTATGTTGTATGAGATTAACTGTTTTGGCTCGCGTGTACTATAATCAGGACGGCGCCGCTAGCATGCTAATTTCAACTAGCTATCGAAATTAAAACAGCCAGAGTTTAGCAGCCACAATCTATTCCACATAACATAAAAAACAACAAATCGACCTCACAATTGGGACATACCTCGACTCACGTCCCATTGTTATTCCACGGAGTTACGTCTCATACAAAAGTGAAATGAGTTCACAGTTTAAAGACGACTCCCGTTCGTTGGACGGTTGTTTGTGTCTTTGAACCTTTGCGTAAAAAAACTGCGACACTTCCAATTCACAAACTCAAAGGGTGAACTGCGAGGTGCGCCGCCCTGCGGTGGGAGGTCAGGGGTGCGACTACAAATGCATTGGAGCCCAAAATTACACAGGTGGTGCCAAATGTTTTTACATAACTGAGTAAAAATAGAAACTTTTTATTGTAGTAAAGCAAAGGTTGGCACTGCAGTACTAACACTTGTGACTGTTACACTTTCATAATGTCTGCATCTGTTCATATATGTATATAGCCTATCATTGTTTTATTCAATAATCAAAAAGGCACTTTACAATAATAAAAAAAAAACGGATGTATAAACGATCTACTGTTGTCTGTACTTGTCAAGTACAGACAACATGAGCTCAGCATTTATGCCAAGTTTGACATTTATATACTATCTTTTAACTTGGGCATTTTAAGATTGTTATGTAATGTAATGTAATGCATCCCATGTATAGCTCATTTATACAACATGTCCATACCTCTATACCCCAAAGTAATGTAAATAATGCATATTATACACCATATTAAAATTAAATACACAATATTTAAAATTGTTTCACCAAAGGCAAGCATAATAATAGTCTATTTGGTAGGACCTATACACCAGGAGTTGCATAACCAGAGCCTGTGAGATCATCATGAAAAGATACTTCAAATTGTAAAACAATACAACTTAAAATACTCAGCCCCTCCTCTTAATCTATCTTGGATAATTTTGATAATGAATAGGAAAAAAGTATTTTTCTTTTTGCCGATGGCCTTTGTGGACAGAGGGGCCCTTATATACACCAGCTTAACTTCAACTCAAGCTTACAAGCAAACTATCTCTGGTAAAGTTTTAGTTTTTCACCACACAACATAAAATGAAGAAGGTGAAACAGAGTACGTTGCACATGTAGTATTTATTTGGTATGAACTGTACTGGTTATTCATTCCTGTGTATGTTTTTAAGCAGAGACTGTTTTGCATCATGTTTACACTTTACTTGTTACTGAAGTTGAAGTTACTGTATAACATTAAAAACACTTATTCTGTAAAGATTATCAAAAACAATCAAGAGGGTCAGAACAAGTCATTGGATAAATCACACCAATTCATTTACATGAAGAGGAAAAAAATATACATATTCACAGTCACACTAATAAATTAATTTGGATGAAATTCAAAAGTACGGAGAGAGGAAAGAACATCACAGAATAAGTAGAGAGTAGATATATATATAACGCAGTATGTATGAATGAGGCTTGAACAAAGCAAAGTAGGACACATCACCACAGTTATTCATTAGTAATAAGCATACAAACTCTCACCGCCTCACATTCATTTGCAGTGACAATGACAGAAAATGTAACATAAAGCTTGGCCTTTAATACAAATACACGATTCTTATCCATCTAGTATGAAAGGAGAGTTCAGGTTTCTTAAGATACCATTTAAATTCTCTATCAATGAAAAGGTTTTGCTTTTAAATAGATGGATGAAGATGTCAGTATCTCAAGGTATAAAAGATATCTCAAAAACTCAAACTATCTATTTAATCTCTAACTTACCGAAGGAATTGTGTAACTGTTCCTCATGCTTTAAGAGCTCAAAAAATAACAAGCTTTCAGTTCAAAATGTAATCTGCATTCCATCAATTCACACTGGAAAAAAAGGGATTGACCAATTTTCTTGAATTGAAAATGTAATGAATAGATATGCTTTTAATGACAATATTGTCAACAAAAATGTTCTTTTTAATCAAACACATACTGTACCTAGAAATAGTAAATACTGAGAAACTGATCATTTGGAGTGGTCTCTTAATTTTTTCCAGAGCTGTGTTTTATGGACCCAGAGTATTTCTGATCTCTCTTGCCAGCAATCTAATGGATCTTAAACGAATAGATCATCAGTGTGTTAAAATGAAGGCTGACTACTACACTGTCAAACTCCATGCACTTACTTACTTTTGCTTAATGGATATTGTTTGTTGGACCTCCATAATGGTTAGCATTTGTAACACAACTGCAAAACCTACAGCAGAGGTGATGATAGTATGCAAGAGGAAATAAGAAACAACCAAGCTCTTCGTTCAGTTGACTGTCAATGATAACGGCTCAAGAACCCCACTAAATCTATTTTATCCAAGGTTGTGGTCACTTCAGGTAGTGGATTTTTTTAACAACATGTTTGAACAGAATGGGTTTTACCCCAAAACGTTGCTGTTATCAAGCAGGCAATAAGTGTTATGATAAATTCAGGATTCGGGTAAGGAAAATAAACTGACCCCAACCCTTTCTGACGCACTGCCGGGAAAATAGATATTCATCGTGTTGTATACTACGGTAGTTGGGAGATCAACTACCTTCAAATTTCTCCAGCAGTTTTGGTTTCACAGCCCAGGCAGCTGATGGTGGCTAATGTAAAAATGGTAAAGCCTGTGCAACTGTTGCACTACATTTTAGCATTTACCGTTATCCTGTAATTGCTGCCTATGGCCAGAGTGGTCAGTGCTGTTAGGCTGAGATCCTCCTGGTCGGTCAGGGAGTCTCTGAGCCATACAGCAGCAGGATCTCATGTGAGAGGATGAAGGTGAAGAAGTAAAGACAGAGGTCAGCGAACACATCGCCCATCCTCCGGTAGGTTTCCATGGAGCGGTTGATGACCTCCGCGGGGATACCGGACAGTAACAGGGCCGTGGTCAGCATGGTGGTCTGGGCCTTCTTCTCTACCTGGAAGACAAAGGAGGAGTATAAGACAAAGACATGATGATACATGGCTGCAACTATGTTTTATTTATTCATTGTTGATTTATTCAAGTTACATTCCCAGCATACAATGTAAATTTGAGATATCAATAATGGACTATAAAGATATCTAGAACAAACTCACCTTTGGAAAATATTTGGACAACCCCATGTAGGCCAGTTCAAGGGTCAGAAATGGAGCAAATATTGACTAGAATGAAAAGAAACATCAGTCACATTACCACAATAATATTATGTTTCTATTTCCCCTCACCAACATGTACAACATATTATGAATCATGATGACACATTCATTTTCTGACATTTGACACCTGAAAGGATATCTCATTTTCATGTAATGACTAAAGACTACCAGAATAATTATTATTCTTGTGTTCAAAGACAATCTAAGACCACAAGTGAAAACATGGTACAGCTATTACAGAAAGTTAATGACTAGAATATGAGAATGTATATGCAAAAATCAGCTCATTTGCCCCAGTACATCCTTAATCATTGAGTGATAGAAGATTTTGTTTTAAATCCTACAAAAAAGGGCTATTAATATGTATTGTCTTAATTGGATAATGCTCGTCACCTACTGTCACTAAACCCTGAGAAGGTTCTATCGGAGGCCCATGGATGATTTAAAGATCTACATTCTCATTGATTAATGGCTCAGGTAAAATAAACAATAGGCCCATCACAGTTCTGTCAAGAACACAGTGTCTACAGTGAGCAGCCTCACCAGATACTTGCAGACAAACACCCTGACAAACAGGGCCAGGAGGATGCTGCCAATGAGCCTGAAGGCTCTGAAGGGATCAAACTCCTCTGGTTCAGACTCCGCGTCCTGGGCAGGTTTATCATTGGCCAGCTGACCGCGCAGTTTCATGGCATCATCAAAGCGGGACAGGTATTTCTGGAGGCCTCGACGTGGGGATCCGCTGATGTCGTCCGGTACCCGCTCCCCTCTCGGCCTCTGTCGGAGCCCTGCGATGTCGTCTTCCAGAGAGCCTGTGGGCGGGTCACTGCAGCCCAGCAGAGGGGAGCCCCTCCTCTCTGGGGTGGCACTACGGGAGCGGTGGCCCAACACTGAAACCTCTGGCAGGAAGGGAGACGGTCTGGGGGAAGATGAGGACGAAGACCACGGCTCTGTCCGGTCCAGATCCAGATGGAAGCGGGGTTCAGTGGGACGTCGGGACGCTGCAGCTGAAGAGAACATGGGTGACAATGACATCAGGTTTATTTTTTATTTTTAAGTCAGCGTCAGCAAGAAAAAAGACAATGATCCAGCTACAATTTGCAGAGATTTTCTCTTTAGTTGATTTTTTTTGTTTTGAATAGTTGGAAACCAAACAATGAAATTTAAAAATGTTTTCTGATATGATTTCATAGAACAAACAATTAATGATATTTCAATAAAAAAATAAATCTTTACGTTAAGAGCCCTTTTTTTAAATAATGTGTCTGTTATATGCCATAATGCTCTGCATGATATGTTTGCTATTTGAAAATGATGTAAACAATAGATGCTACCAATTACTTTTTATTTACTCATAAAATGCACAGCGGTTGTAACTTATTAAAATAAACAGCGTTATAAGATATTTTAAAGATGGAATTAAATCATTTTAAAAACAGCTAAGGCCTTATTTTCTGTTCTACTTATTCAATGGCTTTTAAGACATTTTAGGGAGCTGTGGAACCCCTCCATCCCATGTTTCAAGAGAAAATCCTCGTCCATCAGCACTGTCGTTTAAAATGGGTGAGTTATCATTGCATACCTATGTTTTCAGGCTCGTTCTTCTTGGGGTATCCCACTATCCTGTTCATTCTATCCTCTGAATTCATGAGCAGTTTTCTCCTGCGGATCTCTGCTCTCCTCTGCGCCGCAGACACAACCCCAGCTTTCTCCTCCGTGGCCTCTCCGGACTCCATACTGCGATAAATTAGCCTGCACTACGAAGTATATTCACTCACAAAAATACAGAACAAAAAAGAACAGCTATGCAAAAGCTTACTGTCGACAACACAAAAGAGTCTGAATCAAACCGTAAACATGACAGAGCGTTGTCCGAACAGAGGAACGCACAATGATGACGTGTACGCTGAACAATTGGGCGAAATGCCCGCCACGCTGACTGACAGGAATCGTATGTCACTGTAATGAATGGGGAAAATATCCCGCATGTAATAATAATGAGAAACCTTAGCATTTCACTAAGTTGCTAAAAATTAAGACAAACTAAATGAGAAAACAATCTCTCTACTTTGTATCTCAGAATGAAAAACTTAAAATAATTACAACAATTCTCAAAATAAAGACTGATCGTGTCACAAGGGGTGATAGTGTTATTCCGTTGCGAAAAAGCAATTTTAGTCAGTCAGCCTGGTCCGTCAAAAGTGCAAGGGAATGGAATTAAATCCCACGACATATCAGGGAACTAAACACATACAAATCGTTTACTAGGCAGTTAAGACAATGGTTGATCAATACATAGCCTATACATGTCAGCACTAACAACACTATGTTTTGATTTTATTTCATTTTTTCACTGGTGCTTTGTATTTTGTGTTCTGTTGTTTTACCTTACTTAGTCAGTTCTGTTTGTTCTGTGATGTCCTGTTTTGTGCTCTGGGGTTCCGTCCTGTTTATGTCGTTGTTTTTATCTTGTTTAATTGTATTTTCTTTTAACATTGATGTCAGGGAACTACAGATTAAAAATAGCCTTTTGGCTAATTCTGGCATTTTAACCCTTGTATGATCATGTGTTTTATTAATTTGCACTGTTCCCTTTTTAAATACATTTAATTTAATTTAATTTGAGATTTATGAATTAGATCCATGTGTATGCATGGCTTATAACATCTGACAAAAACAGTGTTAATGCATATATTCCATTATTTATATTTTTGTCGACAAAAATAATTAGTCTGGGGGCTGCTCGTGCTGTAGTGGTTAGAGCGCACACCAATAGAAGCTCAGTCCTAGTCGTGTTCTGCATGTCTGCAAGAAACTGTCTAATAAAATCATAAAAGCACCCCAAAAATGTGTCTTGAACGTTTACAGACTTTCATGCATCTTGCTGGAAAGGATCCTGGAGCCTGTCGGGGACAGTACTATCCCTATCCACTGTTTCAGGGGTTTGAATGAGCAATGGTCGAGTGGCACAGAGTTTACACACCCCTGGTTCTGACTTTGCATCTGCTTTATTTCCCTTTTTAGAGGACATTTGGATATATTTGCGAGGCCTGAGGAGACAAAACTGTACCATATTTTACAATAAAAAAAAATATGCAATGATTAGAGTTGGTCTGAAAACTAATTGTTATATTGTGTAGTTTTGATGTTCTTATTCTTGCCCCAGTAATTATGTCGTTACCCCCAAAAGTGAAATAATTTTTGTTATTCTTGTGACACACTTTGTATTTCTTGAGGCACATTTTTTTAAAACTTTTTGTTGACCAGAGTCTTTACATCTCAATGTGTTAATCCAAGATATATCATGTTATATGTCTGCTGGTGTGGTCGGCTGGTGTCAAAGCAAACCTTTTGTCAGGAATTTCTTTTTAGGGAATCCATACTTTCTCTCTCTTGTCAAGTGTGGTCATGACGCCAAATCGAGTTGTAAGTCTTTTAGTTTTTTTTGTCAAGTCTATTTGTCATGTGACTGGAGTCCACACCTCTGCAATTTACTCTGTACAAACACAGGCTACTTTTTATTTTCATCAATTTTTTTATGAAAGACAATTTTGTGCATGAAGACCAAAACATATTAATTTGTCTATTCCTAAATACATATTTGTGTATAATACATAGATTACAAACTGTATGAAATCAGACCAAATCAAAACCCTTCAATTCACACCCAGTCAAGAGAAAGAAGTGACTATATTGGTCCATATTCCGTTTTGTAGTCTTCCTTTTCACTGAATAAACACAGTTCAGCCACCAACACACAAAACTACATTTAAAAAGTCCCAAACATTTTATTTTCTTAGCGTCACCTTTATGTATATACTAAAATCGTCAGCATTTCTTCACCCTTATATAATGAAATCTTTTCAATATACAAGTATCAATAAGCATGATTAAAAGATCACAATGGCTTTGTTATGTCTGTGTTAAAGAATTTCCCATATCCTATTTATATTAAAATATTTCATATATAGAGTCTGTATTTGAACAGATGTTTAATAATAAAAAGTGAGTTCCCATACAAGGCAATTATAGAATTTAATCAGATTGGGAGGCTCATAAATTATTATATTATCAGAAAAAAAGAAGAAATAAAAAGAACAGGGATGTCGCCAGTGGTGTTCTGCATGTCCAGAGACAGAAGAGATGGCAGAAAGCTTGTGAAGGACGGATCAGACCAATGAAAACGACTGTCCGCTGCCTGTCCGCCGCACATTCAAAGCAGCCATGACGGCGAGGTCGATCCGCCTTCCAACACCTTTGATGTTTCTGCCTTTCACAACAGAGTCTACGGATTTGTTCGACACACAATTATATTGACTGAGAAAAAAATAAGCACGCGTTCTGTCCTTCAGGTACAATATTAAAGAGTGTTGTTCTGTATACAAATACTCCTGCTGACATCCAATAACAGTCCTTGAGCGCAAACATACCAAAACATACTCATCAACCTAAGCATACATACATACATACACACACTTGACTTGTTTTAGTAAAGACGACTGTGCTCTTCGAACAAAAAAAACTTCACACATACATTTGCCTGGACTGTATCTGAAAGATAACTCAGTAAGATAGCATTGTTCTATGAGAATAAACACTGATTCATCCAAATCGTTGATAAACATAATCATCTTGGATTTCGTGCTTCTTTTTTTTCTTCTTCTTCTTCCAATGCCATTTCTTCAGCTGGGTAAAAAGTGCCAAATAAGCATCAGAATCGACTGTCACTTCATCCTCGCACTGTCCATCACATAGTTTGATTTGAGTGACGTGTCACATCAGTTCAGATTAGAAGATTTTCCTCAGAGAGATGGTGCACCACAACTTTAAGACGCATTGACACACACACACACACATTCATACCCCATATACATACATACGGACACATATACACAAATGCACATCCTCACTTCAGTGTTCCCTTGTCTCCACGGTAGCACTGAAGATTATTTGGAGATTTGCTGTTGGAGGTGAAGCAGGAACTCGTAGTAAGACAGGGCCGACTCCGTTCGGTCCTCCACCATGTTCTGCATAAAGCTGGCTTTCCGCTGGCTCTCGTCCCTACAGAGTCAAAAGGTAAAGTGTGAAATAAAATAAAACAAGGTAAGAGACGTCAGTTTTAGTTGCTCTGATTCTTAACTTCTAAAAGGGCTGATGAAGAGAATTCAAGAGTTTTTTGTATTATGGAAAAATCCAACAAAAAAACAAAACCCATATTGTCTGTTGCCTACCTGATGACGTGTAGGGGGGGGAAGAAGGGCCTCTGATCCCTCAGCCAGCCAATGAAAGCTCTGGTTCTCTGCGACTCGGCAGTGTCCAGCTCTGGCAGCATATACTGTGAGAGAAGCAACAATCAATCAAGTTCATTAAGTTCAGGCATGCAATATGACCACAGCTGGAGAAATGTTTTATAAGTGCAACTGCTGAAACTAAGGTTTTCTTACCAGGTTCTCAGGCACAGCAGCATAGTTGGGAACTCCAAGGACTTGTGTGAGGAAGGTGGGGTGGCAGTTCCGTCCGATCCACAGATAGATAACCTTTTGGAATAGAATTAAGTACATATAGAAAACACTATCAGTATACTAGAGTATTCTTAGTAGGGAGAGCTATCACTGAACGCACGCCTCATTACTGTGTGCCTTAAATAAGAGATCAATCTTGTAGACTGTGTCTTTGATTTTAGTACAAGCTTCAAGAAACCACCTTTTTTTTTAATGATATTAACCCACTCTACTCCCATTCTATAATACATTCGGCTGTAGAGAGAAAATATATACAAAACGAATAATTAAAATGGTGCAGACATTGTTCCTCTGGATGCAGCCCAGCAATAAATTAGCTTGTTATGAGAGATAACTTTTAAACCTGTGGCTTAAAGCTTCGTACCGTTCCAGCATCCATGAGGAAAGCTGCCTCCCTGCTGAGTTTCTCCACAGACAGCTGCAGCAGCTTGGGCTGAGGGATGGTCCGCTCACTGATGTTCAAAGCTCCCTGAGGACGAGAAGAGAAGATTACTCAGTAACAAAACATTTGAAGATATTAGGTTGAAAAAACAAACACCTAGACTGAATTTAGAGTTTTTAAAAGCAAAAGAAAAATAATAATAACTCAAATTCTCTAACAAGATGGTTCTATTCTATGTATCAATATACTACTTGCAAATATAATTTTACTCCAATCATATCATTTTAATCATGAACAAAAAACACTAAACATATGCCCGTTGAGAATATACTTGACCTTAAAAAGGAAAGTATATGTTACTGCTGCATGACAGAAATCTCTGTCCACTATCCGAGCTGTGCAGGGGCTTAAGCCAAATGTCCTCCTCCTTACCTCATCGTTGAGATCGTCGACCCGGTACAGAGCAGGGTGGATCATCAGCATGGAGTAGATCAACGGCTGGTACTTCAGCTGACACATGGCAGCCACCCGGTCATCCAGCCTGGTGCTGGTGCCCGTCCTGAAGGCTTTCTGAAGGGCGCACACACAAACATATAAAACTGGATCAATATGGGCCCAATAGTGTGGTTGATTTTTATTTTTTTTTTATAAATAAATGCTTCTTTCTTCTTTCTGCGCCAGAAAAATGTTGAATAGTTGCATTTTAATGTTGTGTGTTCACTAACCTGTTTGAGAAGGGCTAGAATGAAGAGAGGGAAGAGTCTGAGGCAGACCGGGGCCAGCAGGCCGGGCTGCTGGATGGTCAACACAGACTGTCGGTACGACGACAGCGAGTCGATGGCGGCGTTGGTCATCGCATCTCTGGCGTCTCCCATACTGGCTGTCACAGAGCGGTCCACAGCTAGACAGAGGGGGGGGGGACATGTTTACAGTTGTCCGGAGGAGACAAAATCTAATTTTTTCAAGTCACTGTGTTACCGATTTTTTGGGCCTATAATCAAATAAAAAATTCAACTGTACAAAATGGCTCCAAGTGAATCCTAGAAAAGACACAGACTTAGAACAAACAGCATTTCAATTGTGTCTTTTGCCATCCTGTGCCATATTTTGAAGTAAGCAAAGTGTCCTCTCCTGCTCTCTAAGTGAAAGCAAGATGAGACAGGACAGATCTGGCTGCTCAGTATGCGACTGTTGCTGGGCAACCATAGCTGTCACCACTCATCTCCATCTGTCAGTGCTAAAAACAGCAGAGCGGATGAAAACACTGCAATTCTTATGTATCTGGCCGACCAAATGGCTATCTAATTAGGAAACATTTGTAACTCAGTAATTTTTGTAGAAATGGCATTCAAAACTAATTATCTCTTGTAGTAGAGCATGGCCTTAATTTAAAACATGCATGGAGGGGAGTTTGAAAAGGTTTAAGATAGTGTGGTACATACCCATGCAAGCTAACAGTCCTGTGATGGCTTGAACGTCAGCCCCAGCAAAGATGTCTGACAGAGAATTGACCACAGGGAGACACAGGGTGTGGACACGGATCCTCCTCTCTCCTGTGAGAGAAAACATTGTGTTTGAACAAGAGACAAATGAATTATGTGTCATTTTCAAAATAAAATAAAATAAAACTTTGCTATGTGTACCTTTGCTGGACGTGTAGAGAAGAGCGGCCTGGAAAGAGACAACCTGCATGTCGTCCAGGTTTTCCTCGATGGACATCTGAACGGCAAAGCCAGCGTCTGGGTTCACGTTGGGAAGGGACAGCAGATCCGTAGAGCGCACAAAGAAGTTTCCATGGAACGTGTGGATGGACATACCTGCAGAAAGACAAAGATCAGTCAAACTGCAATGACACCATCAAACTGTTACACTTAACTACAACCAATAACAACAAAAATGTTTACATGTTTCAACAACATTTTGCTAAATAAGTTTATCACAGCAGAAGCCTGTGCGGTTGCCTAAAGGGAAGATATCACCTAACTCAATCATAATTTTTCAGTTTGAAAACAATGCTGCAGAAACACCGAAAAGCTTTAATAATCAGAATGAATTGATTAATGACAGTCAAACAACCTACCTTTTGTGCAGCGTATCCTCATGACGGCCTCGAAGCCAATCTTCCGGGTTAGATATCTCTTCAGGTCCTTCTGGAAGCACTCCACTTGAGCGGGGTTGTGCTGGTGGTGGTAGGAGGGGTAGTAGTAAACGCTTCCCGCCGAGTATCTGGATATGCAGCCTGGGAAGAGAGAGAAAGCCCACAAGAGGAGAAATGAAGTAACAATGCGATGCTGATT
The DNA here is from genome assembly GCF_949987685.1 of Ammodytes marinus. Classification (NCBI taxonomy): domain Eukaryota; kingdom Metazoa; phylum Chordata; class Actinopteri; order Uranoscopiformes; family Ammodytidae; genus Ammodytes; species Ammodytes marinus. The sequence continues at coordinate 8,714,288 of NC_137218.1, forward strand.
GTCGTATTTTGGACCAGATAAAAACAGATTCACAAATAATTCCCTACTCTCTTTTCCTGGCTGATGACTCTTGTTTCTGTCTCCAGCTTTTTTCCATTACCGATGATGATATAACGTGCCCTATTCTACTCTACTTGACTTGACAGAAATGACTTGGCACTTTTTAGCGATGAATGTGACTATTAATGTTCATTTATTTACATTAACTAGCTGAATCAAGCGCTACAGATTTAAACCATCATGAAAAAGGTCCAATAAACCCTCCCATTTATCTGACTTACCCAGTGATGCCAGGTCACAGTACTGAGAGCTGAGCAGGAACAGGTCCACAGCCACCTGCTGGCCGGAGCAGTCCAGAGCCAGCTTTTTATAGAAGTCCGTTGCTGGGGATAAGTGCGGGATGTCCTGAAGGAAAAAACAACAGGTGGCACGTTAGGTCATCATAAAGTAAGGCGACTACTCAAAATGAATCAAAAGCAAATAACATTTCTCAAGATCCTCATTGAAGTGAGGGAGAAACCTTATCACCAGAGCTCTTACCTTGGCAGATGCCCGCTGGTTGGGGTCTTCTCTGGACTGGAGCGCACCCACACCGAGGTTCGGCAGCTGGGTCTGGAAGACAGACATGCGCCCTCCGGTGGGCGACACCAGCTTGAAGGCTGCTTGCAGAGCTGAACCCAGGGCAGACTGGGTCTCCATAGTCTTCTCAAATAAAGTTGGCAGGCTCTTCAGTAGATCCTGCACAAGCTGAAATACAAATATAGGCAGTGGGGTTTTAAATTTGTGAACCGATATTGATCCCCCAATGTAAAACATTTGATTCAAAGTAAATCTTTCTTCCATTTGCAAGGAGGTGGGAGCCCAGAATAAAAGGTGTGGTAAGTGCTCTCTCACTCGGCAGTGTGGCCACATGGTTTAAATATACACCACAGTAGATATTAATGTTATTTTCTACTAGGGCTGTCACTTTTTCAAAAAATTAAGTTCAAACTAATTTTAAATGACGCATAATTTGTTAGAATATATTCGAATATACCCCCCCCCCCCCCCCCCTCCTTAGGGCTTTTGGGCTGTTATACACATACTATCCAGGTTTACAACATAAGCCCCTTTTACACAGAGATTGCGGCATATTGACGGAACAACATCACTCCAATATGCCGGCTTTGCTTGCTTCTGTGTTATTTACACAGAACCAAGCAACGCCGGCCTGCTGGCGCATCAGTAGCTCCTTTTACACAGCGCTCCGGAATGAAAGAGGTGCTTGTAAACAGCGTCAGGTGTGACGTAAACATTTAGCGCCGCGCCGGTCAGCTGCTTTACAACAACAACAATGGCCGGTGAATTGAGAGCAGAAGTGCTGGAGCTTGCAGTAAGAGGGCCGTATTTTACTGTCCCCACGATGTGCCAGTTGATCTCGCTACGCGCTGAGTCCAATATCACTGGGACTGTTAACCAAACTGACTAAATCAATCCGACCGCTTCACCTCTGTGTGTGTGTGACAGGTTAGTTGTGAGCGAGTCTCTTTGTGAGGGCAGCGATCTGCCAATCAGACATACACATACACACAGTGTGTGAAGTCACGTTACTGTAGACAGAAATAAAGTGTGGATATACGCTCAGACTTAGGATAATAATAGCGGCGGCGGAATGTGTTAGCAAAACAGTAGCTCTGTGGCTAACAGCTGAGCCGGAGCCTTCAGTCAGCTGAAGCAGACAGTCTAGCGGGGCGAGCAGACTATTCCCCCGTTACTAGGTCGACCTTCAAGCTGAACAAGCTTCAGCTTGTCGGTCTTTATTTCTAGCAAGTGACCCGTTCGCTATACTTTATCCCTTATTTAGCCTAGCTTTCCATTGTACAACTTCTCCTGGGCAGAAATAGACTCATACACTCTGCAAAATGAAGCGCGGGGGTTTGGATTGAGCAACGGACCTTATGATCAGATAGATTATACACCGTTCCTTTTATTTGGTGATTTTTACGGGACATCAGGCCGCCGTGATTAATGTTAAACACACGTCCTTCAACTGCTAACATGGTCGCATGTTTAGAACACTATGGAACGTCAAACGCCCCCCTGTTCCGCAACAACAAGCTGGAGCATTTAAACAGAGAGGCGGAACTGATCGTGTCGGGAATCTTACTACCCCCCGAGGTAGTAAAATTCCCGGAACGATCACTCGCACCTTTCTTCCCTCGTTCCGCAACTGTCGCATTTACACAGCTGGGGGGAGGGCCGAAAGGCCGGCATATTCCCGGCTTTCACTGGCTGTGTAAAAGGGGCTATAGGTTCTTACCTCTTTGCATTCATTGAGGTTTACTAGAAGGCTGTCTGGTGTTGGTAAAAATATATCTGTGAAGCAAAAAAATATTTTATTCAAACAAATATCTTCAGTTTATAGAAACACTGATATCTTAATAGTGATGAGACTTTTTGATTTGACTCCAAGGTTTAGACATTTGAGAAAGTTTCCCCCTAAAGTAGAAGACAACGGTTCCTGTTTATGTTAAACTGGAGGTTACTGACAGTCAGTGATCTCAATATCTTATATATTTATTAGTATATATATTATACATAAATTATATATTTATATTCATTAAACTTCTGCAGTAGGTTTACATACAACTGGTGTCATGTTGCTGTAGTAATGAGTGTTTGGCCTCTGCTGTCAGCTGCGTCTCACCTTCAATGTCAGACACGATTAGCATCTGAGGCTGGGAAAGTCCTTCCTGAAGGTTGTAGAAGTGGATGGTGCTGTCAAAGGTGATGAAGCCAACTTTTGTCCGCGAGTCTCCAGGAAGCCTACGACACAAACACACACACACTTAAACAAAGCTAGCACTCAGTGACAGGGATTACCTAAAACCTTGATTTAAAAAGTCGTACTTCACACCCGCAGTCACACCACTTCTGTTGAATATTACGTCACATCATGGCAATAATAAACAAAACAACCATTTGCCTGTAATTCCCCTTTTTCTGACATAGTGGTCTACGCCTGAATGAATAAAATGTAAGTAATAACTTATTTTAAGCAAACATTTAAAGACAATTTGTGTATGGGCCCTCTGTACAGTTTAAAAATATAACAGGGAAAAAGACCTTGCTGTCTTCTTAACATCTCAAATAACTGGATAATGAACGATGTACATACGCATTGATGTTTTCCAGCAGTGACTGGCAGAACACATTCAGGTAGCCCGTCTCCACAGCATTGTGGGATACGTCAAGAACGAAGAGGTAAACAGCAGGCTGTGGCGGCCTCAGCTGGGTAAATATGGGCAAACACATGCAACTTCAAAGTCAAAGTCCATAAAGACCAAGGATCACAAATTACACACACAGATTATGCATACATAATTTAATAGGTATTGGTCTTATACAGAGTTTCATAAGAACAATTTAAATTAGCTAATTATTTACAATAAACTTGAGGACGCAGAGAACTGATCAGATCTTAAACCAGACTAGTGCCAATAAAGCTGTTGAAACCCACCATGTATTCTGAAGGTGCAATGAATTCTATGGTTGCGTTCTGGACCTCCGGTCTTTTGTGTGGCTCTCCGTACGATCTGCTGACTGGGTTGTACATAAACTCCTCTGGAACTACACACAGAAATAAAAACACCATTTTGTGAAGTTATAGTATTAATTAGTGCACTATGAACTTTGTGTGTAATTCTAGCCAAAAAGAAAGACTTCAGTCACATAAAGGTGAAAATATGTGCTGCATTATATAAACTGTATAATATGATACATGATGATAAGACAACATTGAACCAATGAAGGGAATAAACAATTAATAATCCAAGATTCATAAACACATATATTTCCAAAATGAACACACAATTAACAGGTCTGTACTTATTCATAATTAGCCTCCAGTAATATAAACAACAATCACCCCTGTTACACTGAACCGGTTGACCCTGAAACTCAGTGCACTTTCTCTGGTGTTCACACAGTAGAAAAAAAGGATAAGATGGGATGAAAAATATCTGAGTTTGTCCACACTACAATTTTGTCTTCACTAATTGTGCTAAGAAGAAATATTATAAGAAACTGTTGGCTATCAGATGTCAGTAATAATCCTAAAAGATGTTCTATGTAAATGTTGCATAACAGTAGTGTAGTAGCTTCATAATTAAATATTTTTGGTCATTACAACCAGCTCCTTTTCATCATTCATTTTCTCCATTTGTTGCTCAATAAAAAAATACTTGACATTTTGTTGCTAAGCCACAGTAATCAGCTCCAGTGTTCTCATTAACAGCTGCTCTTTCAGAGGATCAAATCTCTTTCATCACTCATCCTTACCATCATTGACCCGAAAGCACAGGTTGCACTTCCACCTCCTCTGGTCCAGGAAAGAGACAAACGGGTTGATGTACGTTCTGCAGGACCGACACCTGACGATGGTACTGGATGTCACCACAGGAAGCTGCTGTAAGGAACAAAAGCAACCCGTGTGTGAGAAGAGCCTCCAGGCAAAGTCATTCTCTCACTCTTGCAGCTTGCTGAAACTGGCATTTAAATAAAGACTTTATTGTTGCTGTACAAGTTGTGTAACGTCTCCGCTGTTTGTGTCCTCAAATTACCTAGAAAACCCCCCCCCCCCCCTGCAAATTCGTTCTGACTGATTTCGCCCAGAGGTGTATTCAGTCAAACCCTACTATGAAGGGAAACGAGGATTCTCAATGTCTAATGAGTACAAGTCTGTCGTTATTTAGCTAAATTAAAGAAACTTAATTGGAGATTAGGCTGCATGGGATTCCTTCATTTATTAGATAACTTAGATTAGTTAGGTAATAATAAGTTATTCATTTCAAGTCATTTTTTCATATGAATAAGTGAACTTCCTGTCACAACATACACACAATGTTAACACAGGTTGATCGATTTAGCATTTTGTGATTTGGGTTTTACCGAGAGATCTTTGAATGGGTGGAGCAGCAGGCCCAGTGGCATCTTGGCTTTATTGAGCAGAGACTGAGTCTGAGGGATGCTGGTTAGCGTAGAACGAAAAACCCTGGAGGGACACGAAAACACACAAGTTCACAATACTTGCGAACACCTAAACAATCATCAAATGAATGTCTATGTTAATAAATGAATCAAAATATAGAAGCATGCTGTCAGTTGCAGTCCACCAGGGCTTACTCTGGGTTGCAGTTGATCTTTTGCAGGTCCTGTGGGAGGCAGGGTGTGGGTGCGGGGATGGGTGTAGGAGGCAACAGGTTCCTCTCCTGCAGCAGGTTGACCACTCTCAGGGCCTCCGGGGTGCTGGACTGGAGGCTCAGGCCCGCCAGGGACGGGCTCAGCTGGGCCGGCCCAGGGCCACCAGGGGGCTGACAGAAGGACAACAATAAGCTATTGAGTTCATCTATTTACCAAAAAGTTACAACGACCCAATCATTTATCTAGTGGCCATCCATGCTTTGATTAAATGTGTAGATATCTGCGGTTATTAATTGGCTCCAAATCTGAGATCATCAAGATTAAATATTTCCTCAGGAAGTGGCCCAGCTAATGTTTCACAGTATAAGATGACACTGATGAAGATGCATTATGGAAAAAAGAAATAGCAACCAGTCCAATGTATCAGCAAACCAAACTTTCAACCGGGTCCCTAAAAGAGCCATGGCGTAAACTCAAAGATTTATTTATTTGTTGTGTTTTTGGTTAAAGTAAATCACATAACAAATAAAGCAAACTGTATGTAGGTTCTGTGAACATGAACTGCTATTTGCTTCTACAGATGCATAGAAGAATGGCTCAATGACAACTCAATGTTTCCACAAAGGAAGGCAGAAGGGTTTTACATGTGTGCTAGGTGAAAAGCAAATACATTAAACAAATGGCAGCGCACATCTTTCCACAACCACTAAGAAAAGAAAACAAACTGTAAATGCAAAACAGTATTAAGTCAGAGCCTGGCTGCTATCTGACCTGCTGGTATGGCTGAGGTGCTTGAGTGTAAGGCTGCGTGGCGGCTTGCATCCCAGGGTGCACAGGGGAGGGGGTGTTCTGGTACCCAGGGGGGAGGGAGGGGTAGTGACCCAAGTGCCGACCAGGCGGTCCAGGCTGGGGCATGCCAGCTGTGGAAGAAGAGGGAACAGAAATGTGTTCAGTTTCCTTGAGGATTCAAACATACTAAATTACAAGGATTACTGAAAAATTAACCATTTTACATGAGAATATCCTTAAACTATATTTTTCTTGCTGTTCCAATTAATTTTTACTTAAAAAAAAAAAAAAAAAGGGAAAATCAATTTCCTAAATTGGTGCATTTAGTGGGGACTCAAGCTGGGGATTAAATACATTTGGTATCTGATGAGTATAACAGTAAAGTATAGAATATTATCATGTAAACCTAAAAAAATTAGACTTGCAACTGGTTGCAGCATGCCAGAACAACAAGCTTTACTCATGTGGCATTTTGTATTAGTACAGAAGCATCAATGCAACAGCTCATCATTTGTTAGTATTAAACACCACTCAAGTGATTGACTATGAAGATATTGTAAAATAAAATAAGGAAAACAGGACCAACAGAAAGAGGACCATTTGCCTATTTACTGCTATGAAATCCTCCTTGGTAAACCTAGACTGTGCATGTGGTCACTGTGGAAAGATCCAATATGTGGCAGAAAATGGCCTTACCCATTTTGCTGTCAACATGATTGTAGCTGTTTGGTGCTTGTGGGCCATTGCCAGCCACAGTCCCTGTTTCAAAGCAAACACATATGTTGGTGTGAATATTTTGAGCGAAACTTTTCACCCTTTCTCTCCCAGTGTGCTAACCAAAGATGATGGGTGTGGGATGATCTAAACCACAGAAAAATATACATATAAGATGGATACAATGGAGTGCTTAAGGAATACAACAATACTATTGACGGTGCTGATGATGGGAATGGATGCATGGAGTTTCAAAGAACGAGTTGAGGTAGTATGGGAGCGATGGTGGATGACAGACCAACTAACAGAAAATGTTACCAAGGATGCACTGGTACTAAAAATAAAAAAGGCAGGGCTAAAGCAGTACTAGCACCCAGCTACATAAGCACAAGTTAAAGAACTGAAAGCAAAGCATTTTTACTCATTTTACATTATCTTGTTCTCTTAGAAATCTGCAGTGCATCCCTAGACACAATGAACAACAGCAAAGAGGGGACAGGATGGACACCAGAGTATTGAGAGAACATCTAACAGCTACAGGACAGATTTGGCCACACCTGGACATTCAATATCTCCCTCCTGGCAGTCGGGCTCAGTGGGGGACAGAGTGCTGTTAGCAGTCCCCCCACACTGAGCTGGCATGTAGAGGAAGGAGGAGACAACGGAAGGTGATCAGAACAAAAAAGGACATGAAGTTAAAGACCCAAGGTTTTCTGATTTTACAATCGGTATCGACCATTCAGAAATGTTTGTACTTCAAACATCCCATTTTAATACTGCTCTTCTAACTTGAAGGGAATTGAAGTTGTAAATATATTTATTCTTAACAAGTAAAGAAAAATTATCAAACCGGTGAACAGACATCAAGTAACATTTAGAACCAATGGAAATCGTAAAGCAAATAAACTGTCCCAACTGTGCAACAGACAACTGCTAACCAACTTAAAACATAGCCTACCAACTGATGGTCAAACATCATTCAGGGCTGCTGCAGCCAGTGACTGGAAAAACATACAATGAACCTTTAAACTGGACACTCTCATCCCTAATTCAGCTTTCAAGGACTCTTTCAAGGAATACCTCACTGACACCTGCCTGGTTAAATAAAAATAAAAATACAAAAATTAATACAAAATAAACTGCATTTGGTCTTAAACATTTGTTCAGACCAAACTGTATCCAACTGTGCTGGATACTGTCTTTTTTATCCAGCACAGTTGATGCAAAAGCTTTCAAAATAAATTGCCAGGGCTAAGCTCATAGCAGGCCATTGGCAGCTTTAGGACCACTGCAAATAAATCAGTCAATGTAAAATGCAAATTAATATAGAACGTTTAAGTGCAAGCAGGTCTGAAGATATTTGGATGAAGGGCAAGCACAAGAATTAAATGTAGGATATATTTTATACAAAAAAAAAAAAAAAAAATTACCATCAGCCTTGGGGGGAGGAGGTGTGGCATTGGCCATTTGGGGCCCAGTGGGAGGGGGTTTCATGGTGGGAGGTGGGCCTGTGGGTGGCGGGCCATAGGGACCTCTACTTGGTTGGTATGTTTGGGGAGCCATGGGATTCATTGGTGGAGGTGCAGTGCCTGGTGAAAAACAACAACAGTGATTAGGACTGACATTACAGATTTATTTTCTTTTCACATTTAGATTCCTTCCTGTAGCATTTTTTTCCTTTTGATTTATCAATGACTCATTTACTACATTTCCCAGAGTAAAGGGGAATCAATTATTTTAAAGTTGGAACCAGCAAATATTTTGTCATTTTGTTTAATACATGATAACTAATCATATATCAAAGTTGTTGTTGAATTACTCTCTTTCAATGAGTACTCTCTTTCCGTAGTACATTTTGTGAGATGTTAATAATAGCTTAGTTTTATATAGGGACTTTCAAGTAACCCAAGGACACTTCACAAAAGTACAGGGGGATGAAAAGAAAGTAAATAACACAAGCAAGGACTGATGACAGGGTGGCACGTAGAACAAGAGCACACATCATGTAAGATGAGGCATCAGTGGTATGTAACATTATGAGCTCTATACGAGGTGACAACAGTTGGTGGCACCACTGACCCACAGCCAGCCAACGTCAGAACAGGGACATGTGTATTACTGCTGACAAACCAGACAAATATGCACTCAAATAAAATTCCTGATTAACTTCTTGATAAAAAAAAAAAATGCTTTATTATTACTTTTTTTAAATTCCTAATATATACATTCCACAAAAGGAATAGTGTATTACCATGCACAATTGGACATGTTTGTTCTACTTATGGGGACAAAAAAGGTTAATGACAATTAGAACTAGAAATGATTATCCATCTATAAAGCAGAATTATTTCAGGGACACACGGTGGTAAAGAGTGTAAGGAATTTATTGGATTAGAGATTAGATTGAGGGGAAGTTGCATGATACAGACTAAAATGATAATCCTCTTTGCTACACATTGTGCACGCCACATCTTTGCATCAGCTATCAGCACCGTCACATGTTACACTTACTCTGAGATATTTTACTGACAAAACACTCAATGGAGCCAACACTTTTCAACAGATTATTATGGCTGCTGGAATAGCTTCTGACACAAGCCACATTTTAAGACAACAGAAAGTGGCACCACAAAGACCCAATCATTTCTCCAGTTAGCTGCTAATGTCACTGTCAGCATTGTACTAGAAGGATATGCCCCGACAGTGCTGCTGGGGGAAAGGTCCTTAAAATCAAGAAGACTCTTCTTGTTGGGACAGGGAATGTGAACAGCAATTTCCAACCCAATCTAACATTAAGACTGAGAGATATGCAGGTTAGCAGTAAAACTGGGACCATTATGTGACGTCTGCTTCTATGAAAAAGTACTGCACTACAGATAAAAAAAAATTCAAGGTTCATTTATACATTTCTATGACGAAACACATTACACAACTAACTTGTATCATGCTCATATCACTTAACAAAAACACTTCATCCAGAGAATATGTTAAATGACTATTGGACACATCAGAATTAATTTAATTTTTTTTAAACCCAGAAGATACATTCCGCTATATCGTCAGGAGAAAGAAATTATTTCAGCAACACAACCTGTCCTGAACCAGAATCGTAAATTACAATTTAGATTTGTTCTTATTGCCACGTCATACTGCTTCTTAAGAATCACATTGGAATCAATAAACTCCGTGTTCCACCTTTGTACCATTTCATAGTAAATGGGCCAGTCAGAGGCAGCAGCCAGCCAACATGTCCAATGTAGGAGCAGAGGGCAATGTCCAGCTCCAACATATCAGCTTTGTAGATATGCATATCTGCAGCACATGTCATCGAAAAAAGACTATCAAGGAAACAGAGTCAAGACGCTGTAATTGTGCTATAGAAAGGTTTTTTTCTAAGGTTTTTCTTTGTTTTTTTTTTAATTGCAGTGATTAGCGGATAAGGACCCTAGATTTATTTGGTTAAAGTTCACCGGCCTGATTTTACCGAAACCTGGACAGGATGATTCACATTTTTATTGATTTGGCTCAAGGAGTGCCTGCATCATTAATGTCTCATTACTAAAACTGGGAATTGTCCCATCTTGTTGGGCAATTACCGTGCAGTAGAGCCTTTGTGTTCCTACCTGGCTGGATGTATCCGTGCAGAGATGTGGGGGGCATCCCTGGGCCTGGGGGCTGGGCTGCACTGTGGGGTGGTTGTGCGGAGCTGTAAGCTGCCGGTGAGGAGTGTGGCGGCTGCGCTGTCGGGCCTGCAGCGGGGTTCACATGGTTAGCCACCGGGCCGCGGGGAGGTGTGCTCATGGAAGGGGGTGGCCCCATTGGTGGGGGAGCTGCTGTGTTGTACTGCCATGCTGCTGGAGCCATGGGCTGTGGGTGCTGGGGGTTTGGGTAGTAGCTACTAGAAGACACAGCGGGAGGGGGAGGTGTGGCCTGCGCAGGGGGCATCCGAGGACCGGGGCTGGCAGACTGAGGAGGGGTATGGATGGATGGAGGAGCTCCCATTTGAGGCCTGGTCAGCAGTGGCTGGCCTTGAGGGGCTGGGTAGGAGTTGTGTGGTGGTGGGGCAGGCTGATAGGAGCTGACTGGGGGAATTGGCTGGTACGGACCAGAGGGGTAGTGTAGTCCGGGGCCGGGGGGCGCGGGGGCTTTGGCCTGCATTGGATTGTAGGCTGGTTGGTGAGGCATGCCGTAGCTGACCCCAGGATGCTGCTGCATGGCTACTGGATTCTGTGACGGACCTGAAGAAGAGAGGAAGGGAAATACAGGCATGTTAGAGGATCTAGGTCCGAGACAACAGGTTGTTAAGCAATGCAATGTCATAATCGTTCCGTTTTAATTTAGCAAGGTTCCATTCATATTTTAATACCCCGATTAATCATGAAGCTGTGTCACACATTTTTGTACTAGTTTGTTAGTCTTTGTGTTGAATGTCTTACATTAGGCTCCTTCTGCACATTTCAGTTTTATTTCAGACTCCCAATTCCTATATACTGTATATTGTTCATTATTTACTGATATTATGTATTTTCTTATGTGCAATAAATAAAAACAAACTAAACAAAAACAGGACTATGTTTAGTTGTTAATAAATATTTCTCATACATAAAGCAAACAACACAGGTCCAGCTATCAATATTTCACAGAAGCTCTTGCAGACTTACACTTCACTTCTTAAATGTTCTGACAATAGTTCATGTGAGCTCCAACCAGAAAAAGGAAGGATGTACTCCCCTCTTTTGTACCAGATGCCTGAATCTGAACGAGGGTTCCAGCTCTCTTGATTACGGTCTTGTCGTGCTTGACCGTAGCCATTATGGAACACTTTTGCCTTACGTTCAAAGGCTCAAAAGCCAAGCCATTGGCATCCAAGACAGACAAATTCAGCAATATTACAGACTGCATGTCTGAAAATAGTTTTTGTTTGTGATTTAAATTTATTTGAATTAAAGCAAATCCTTGGGAATATGAAGATGGCCTAGTAGTACTGGTAGTAATGACACCAAGTGGAAACACCCACCAAATAGCCAATGAACTGACAACCTGAGGTCTAATCTCATTACGTGGATTGAATTTACCATGATCTGATGACAGTGACAGTGAGTAGGGGGCTCCGAGCAAGTCCCATTTTACCTGACTTAAAAGACAGGTAGTAAAACACCACAGACAATTTTGCCATTAAGCAATGCTTTCATTATATATTGTGATACCAAAGTCAAATATACTAATATTTGTTTCTCACTCTGTTGAATGGGAAAATATCAATACCAAGAAAAATGGTGTCATACCAAATATCATAGCATGATGAATTCTTATTGAAATAGTAGATGAAACTACCGTCAGCAGCTGGAAAAAACAATCTCATAGATTTCTCTACAAGTCAGAAAAAAATAATAAGAATGAAATGGATCACAGTGGCAATCAATAACTTTTTTACCTAAATAATATAATAGGCATTGGCAACAGTCCTTCAATTCCAGCGTCAGTGTACCTCAGTTGAACCCTAAAAGATTACATAATGCAAACAGATTGACTCCTATTCCCCTAGTCCCGCACTACTTAACTGGAAGCAGAGTTAAGTCAGCAGAGTAAGAAGGGATTAGAAAGCAACTCTTCTCAATGAGCCAAGATACATGAAGGCAAATAATCCACCTCAAAACTTTGTCATTCTTGAGAGAGCATTTTAAGAACTAAACCTCCCAGTCAGTTACACCTCTTGTCCAATCAATGTAGCAAGTTAAAGATAAACAAAGGATCTTTAAAAGGACCATTTTATTACATATAATGCAGTTATAACCACAGCATCTTCACAATTCAACTAACTTTTAGATGCTGTTCAAAATGTGTGTGCGATTTAAATAAGGGATCTTATGTGAGGTTTACTTGCTCAGACTTAACACATGAAGGTTACGGCCGCCATACTAATCATAATCGCCTGTGTATCACCTGTAGAAACATGTTTGTGAAACAACATACAGTATATGATGTACATAATCACTTTGTCATGATTGATTACAGATATACTTACTGAACCGAACTGTTCACTCATAGACAATGATAATAATTAATTAATAAGCTATTGTTCTGAAATATGATCCCATCCAGTTTTAGTGACATGGCTTTCATGGTGTGTTGGTCAGTATCGTATAATTTACTGATTGATCAGTGAACAGAGTTGGATCCTAGTGACCCATCTGATTAAAGAGAGATTGGAAAGACAGTAAGAAGTTCGGACACATGTATATGTAAATATTTAGAACCCCCCGAGGCATTATAAACTCGAGCTGCAGCAGCTTCATGTGCACAGTACTAGAAAGGTTCCTTTCACTTGCATCTTTGATATGGCAAGGCTGTACACAGTAACACTTTTGTCAGCTGTCTATAGATTGTTTTTCTTCAGGCAACAAGATAGAAATGTGAGTGTAATCTCAACCCGAGGTAACTAATTGGTTAAACCCAGAAAAAGCTCTGCAGTAACATATCTGGATCATCCCCAATATGCCACATGTACAGTAAAAAAGTACAAGGCAAAGTAACCTATTTAGCCTCAGCTATTTAAAACAAATTAACTATTGCACAACAGTAAGGTAATAAGTAACCTTCAGATGGGATTAATTACTGGCAATAAAACTAAACGGGAAAATGACGACAAGTCAGAGCTCGTTTGGAAGTTATTATGGTAGGAAAAGTTGTGGCTAACCGAGCAGCTTGACATAGGAGGATCTCATCATCACCGGTATTGTTTACCAGGGGCTAAGATGGTGCAACACCACAGCCTTAAAAGTTATGATAACCTAAGACCCATATGTTTGTCAACCTGTTGTTTAGCTACTTCAAACCCCCAAAGGTAGCAAACAGTTAACAGTATATAGCAAGGTATACTTAGCTTACCGTACCGAAATAAAGCTTTATTTATCATCTTAAATCAGTAAAATAGCAGAGGCCAAGATAGCAGAGGCCAAGATTAAGCGCAGTTATCCCGGAGTAAATGTACCCGACAGCTCACTCTTGCTTGGCTCACTTTGAGTTAGAGCGTTATCCAGCGAGCTAACAGTAAGCTAACAGTAGCAAAGACCACAAGACCCATGGACTTTTGCTAGTGTTAGCTCGTTACCTGCGCAAGTGAGTTTGATCAATGTTAGCCACTTCGCCTTAAACTAACTTGGCTTACGTTTAAATGTTACTCACCATTCGCATATGTCTGTCCTGTCCCCGTCCCGTTCTGAGAGTTGAACCCCGCTGTTGACATCTTGAAATAGACACCAGGGTCTAATTTAGAGGTGCTTGGTTGGCGAATAGCTAGCTGCGTCTTTAGCTCGCTAACTAGCTGTCAGTCGCGGGGCAACGTTTAAAACCTGTGGCTCTCACGATGTGGCGTTTAGTCGAAGCGCAGTATACGGCGACGTCTCGTAATTCCTTAACAAAGTGAATTAGCAGACTTGTTGGCGACCAAAAGGGCCATGGTTTGATGCTGAAACCCCGTTCAACTACTAACGGGTGAGTACCGCCAGGCCTTGTCAGAGTAATCGGTGTGAAACACTTCTCCTCTTTCACCGGAAGTTGGGATCACCCAGCAGGATCGACGTAAAAATCGTCGGGCATGCGCAGTGTGTACACGTGGCATTTCCTTCTGTGCTCCGGATTTTACAGTCTACTGGAAACAAGAGGACAGAGTAGGCTACAAACTCCCGTTTTAACTACAATCAATCTCTATGTTTTTTAAGCATTTGCTTATGTATTTGAATGTGTCTGAACTGATTTAAATAATCCGCTAATCTGCTCATGTTCAGGGTTCCTGCAAATCCTGCAAAAGTATTTCAATTCATTAGAATAGAATAGAACATCCTTTATTGTCAATGTACAAGTACAACGCGAATCAGTGTCAAACTTTTCTTCATCAATGCTAGTTGAAAAACACATACCATAAAATAAGATAAAGGGGACTTCAAACTGTATAAGGAATAAAAGGCAATAAATATATGATGTGCAAGTGCATGTAGTGCAAATGGTTCTTATTGCAATTGTATGCTCAAGTAGAGCAATAGATATGCAGTGCAAGTTTAATAAAAAGATAAGGCCTTAATCGGTATCAACTTGTCTTTAATTAATCCTTCAAATGTCTTTACATGAGAGGTAGTATTTAATTAATAAGTGTCTCTGATGTTGCAATGTTAGCCTCCAACCTCATAATAATAATATCATAATGATAATGGTTTTGTTTAAAACACAGCATTGCAAGACCCCATATGATTGTGTTAGGACATTGAGGCCCCTGCATGATTTAAGTGACACATTTTTCTTTATGTATTTGCTTTATAGTTGTGTATTTTGAATGAGCTGAAAAATTACCCAACAAAGTATTAACAAAAAAACGTTTTTTCAGCATTTGTAATAGATCATCTTACTTTTTAACTGAACCAAAAAAGTCCTTTTTTATTTTTAAATAAATATTTGACTAAATAAATATTGTTAAGCCAGTACAATTAAAATGTCATTTCGACTGGTATTTAAAAAAGCCTAAAAAAGAATTAAAACTAACTTGCTTTAAGCGGCATTTAAATATTTAACAATATTATTTTCACACATGTACAGCCTAGATGCAAATATTTGTAATTTAACCACCTTATTTTTATTGTCTTTGTTTTTATTATATGTAGGCTACTTTATTTGTTTAGTGCATTTCATACAAGAAATGCAGCTCAAAGTGCTTTTCAATATAGAAATTACAAGCCCCCAGAGTACTTTAAAACATGAATTTTACAATAATTAACATTAAAATAGAAATGGATGAACATCAAAGCAGGGAGAGAATGACGTAAGAGAAACAATTGAAGGTAAACACACTTGATAAAAGATGCAAAGTAAAATAAAAATTAAGTAAAACAATAGTAGTAAACCGTATTTAACATTTGTCCAGCCTTATTTAATAAAATATTTTATGTGGGCAAAAAAGTGTGAAATAATAAGAATACTAGGCCCTTCTAAGTTTATTTCAGTTCTCCAGTCGGAGAGATGATTGTGAAACATCATCAGGAAGCGGCTGGGCTGAGTTTCGGGGAGTTGTTGGACAGCCATTGCAGTGTCGTGGCTCAGTAACAAAACACAAAAAAGGGAGAGGAAGACCTGGCGTTTGGCAGGGCAGGCTCTTCTGTTGTAATTTTTTCGAGCGGGAGGCCAATTTACATGAATATAAGAACGTACACACTCTTTAAAATACTCTACACCTGATAACGGGTAAGTTTTTTTGGTACATTTTCTAAACATGATTTAGGAAAGAGTGTCATGAGATGGGTCGGCATCTCGGCAAAAAAAATATCTGGAAGAGATTGTCATGAAAGGATTTGGCATTGTATTATAATAAGGTTTGAAATGATGTAATAAGAAGGTTTGGCCTGGGTATATAATATTTGGTGTGGTGTTTTGAGAAGGTTAGGCATCTCCGCTTTAAAAAAAATCCCCGGCTCCTTACGATGCTACGTTAGCATTGCTAACTCGAAAAGAGCCTCAAGTTGGATATAAACCGAAGTTGACCCGCTGTAATATGTAGTCAAACGTTCGTATGTAATATAGGAAATATAAATATTCGCTCTATGAAAAGTCTCAAGAATTATTAGTTCATCGGTTAAGTATTTCTCTTGCCAGCTGCTGATAAGCTAGGTAAGCTAACTTCGATGCAACGTCGCCTGCTAGAGATTATGACACGTAGCTAGTGGCTTCCTGCTAGCCAGCCTTACTAGCCGGCCTCACCCAAGCGTTATAAAAATGATACTTTACGTATACATATATGTTGCTTTGGTGAAAGTTGTTATGATTGAGATATTTGTTGTGTTGTTTTGGTGTGTTTAGTTTATTACTATCACACAATCTGACCGAAACCCATCATGTATAGCAATAAAGGTTAGCTTAACTTCGCTGCTACCTTGACAGGTTGTGATAACTGGACCTGTTTGACAGCCGAGTCAAACCATATCAAGTGTACTCAACTGAATTTTGTTTTTACATTTTGAATTGTTTTCATGACATCTGTGTTGATTCCTAACACATGCCTGACATCCTACAGTAGATGGGAATTGATCAATATCATAGGAATATGTGTCACAATCGTACTATTGCTGACCATTTTAATTTGTTAAATGAAACTAATTTCTGAAACATAAATAGTATTAGTGTTCCTATTCTTAAAACGGTTTTAAAAGCATTGCATAAATTAATAAGAAAGTTGTGGATATGAATGTCAAACCAACAAAAATCAAATTTAAATAAAAAGTTGATACGTACATTGAAGTAGATCTTTACTTTTATTTTGGACAAAATAACTCGCATTCTATGCACAATTTTCCCAAACCCAAAGTAATTGAGTTCATTTGTCTACAGTCATGGATATTGTAAAATGTTGTTTGATTAAATTTTAAGTGACATTAAGTCTTAAATATAAATTGCCTTAAGCTGTAGGAAGCCTGTATTACGTTGCACATTTAACCTTTTTTTAAACAATATCCATTTGTTTCTCAAGTCAAGTCACTTTATTTATAAAGCATATTTAAAAACAACCGAAGTGGGCTTTCCAGTCAAGGCAGATAAATGAAAACGTCCTCAGTAGAAATGCAAAATACAATGATAAAAGAGTATTGTAAAACAAAACAAAACATTAGAAACAACCAAACTAAAGAAAATTAAGACAAATAGGTAGAAAAACATTAGTAATTGAGGAATTAGTTGGCAGATGTATAGAAATAAGGGCATACATGTTAGCTCGATTTATTTTTAGTGTAAACAATCCTGTGCTGAAATGATAACTCATTTGATAGATTTAAAACAGATGTCTCATCGGGCTAGCTCAAAGGGTATTTCTAGTCAAATATCCACTTTGAATGATCTCAATTTGGCAACCAGCAGTTTGTCACACCATTTTAATCTTTTTGCCTTGAACTCTGAACAACAGGGGCCTGCCTTCAGTCAATCTTTTTAGCTTTTTGTTTGCTGACTTTTTTTAAACTCAGGTGTCTTAAGTGCCAATAGTTGTTGTCAGTTACTATTTAATTCTTTAGCATTCAAAGCAGCATCACTCCACGTGTGTGTGAGCAATGAGCATCAGTGTGTAATGCCACAGTGTCGTAGCAGCAGCTAGTGGGGCCAGGCGTGGGACCATATGAGAGTGTAGCAGCAGCTGACGTGTAGTTCAGCTGTATTTGCGTGGTCTTGAACTTTACCACCTTATACTTTAGCCCTGGAGTTATTTGCATATTGTGCAACTAGGTCTAGAGGTCGGCACCAGCTTACACGTTCGGATGCTTCTGTAACTGTCACAAAAAAGGGCTAGGATATAATATGAAGTTGGAAAACTGTATGTTTGAGTGTGTTTGTCTAATGTAGCAAACATTGTGATTACATTGGGCAATATTTGTTTAACTAAAAGCTTCTTTTGTGGTTACAAAAAGAGGAACTTTGTTTTTGTTTTTTTCGGCCCCTTTTCTCAGATTTTCATGACACTTGCTAAAACATTTCATCACATGTCAATGAGCACGTTTACATGCACACTAATAAACCCATCGTTATCTAATTCATGGAATTGCCATATTATTTCCATTGCACTGTCATCAAGTTGGGGGCCGGTGCTGTGCCAGTCAGATTATTACCATTACCTGATTATTCCCAGTTATCGAACTATTGTGGTCATGTAAACATGCTCAACTGGAGAGGGGGGTTGTGTGAACTACAATTACAGATACTTGGGTATTTATTAAGCAGCAAGCTGTTACATATTCAGTCAGAGAACTGTTCATATCCCACAGTGACAGCAGTCCCTATCTTAGATCCATTTCAGTTTGATTGAAATACAATCTGGCTTTCTTATCGTGTGAGGCTCAGACGAGATTTAATTTCCAAGGTCTTTGCAGATGGTTTGTGTTGAAGAAGACTCATGTTGCCTATTGAGGCTCTGTCAGATGGTGTGTGATCAGCGCTCTGATTCTCCTGTCCTGCTGTCCAAAGACTCCTGAAACAAGCTTATCATTGGCTTTAGAAAGCCAGTCATTGTTCTTATCACTAGATGCCAATATCTATCTGATAGGCTGAGGGACACTGCATGTTCAGAGAATTGAGGGCTGTCACTTTTACGAGGTTTGTGGTAACGGGTGCTGATTGGTTCCTATTGATCTCACTGTCTGTCCCCTGTCGTCTGATACTTTTAGGGGCCGCTTACACAGCAACGTTTTAAACTTAAACGTATAAAGTTGTTTACATTTTGACCATTCGTTTACACGACGGCAGCACTTTGGGGGGCTGCAAACAAACACTTTAGAAACCCGGTTCCAGAGATAAATCTTTTGAATACGCAACTCATGTGTCGCCTTGTAAACTCGCAACACCGGTCCCTGTGGAAAACGATGACATCACAGCTCCTCTTCGTATTAGGGCATATTGCACCGGAAGGTCTACTACAAAGTTTCACTGCCAAGTGCTATCTACTGGCCTGGCATGCATACTATAGTGTTTTAGTGCCTGTCATGCGGATCTGTTGGTATTCAGAGCGTATTCTAAACACTGTCTTTTTGCTATCTTTTGCAAACCGTTGTCTGTTAGACCCTTAATTGTGTCGTATTGGCTTTTGGTGCTTTCAGGTACCTATCCCTGAAGGCTCTATTACTATTAAGCCACAATTAAGAATAACAAGTGCCACTTAATAAAAGCACTGTCATCTTTAGTTATGGATATTATTTAGCGATACTGTTAAATTGCAGGATTAAGACACTATCCCCATCCATAGGATTAAAGGTGATCTTGGTAAATATGTACAGGAATTTGCCAATGTATCTTCAAATGTACTCTCTTTCTAAGATTCTGACTCTCTCAATGTATTATATAATATTACATGATAAATTAAGATATCCATGTTTCCCTACGATTCAGCGTTTTTAGCAAGTGAACTGTACGGCATCATGAAAAGATAAGGTGTGACTATGCCATGTCAGCCTTTGAGGCAATTCTTTGCACTTCAGGATTATTTTCATGCTGGGTAACAGATACTCTCTTAATGAGGTCATGCAAATCTCTTGCATAAGTAATTTTCTTTTTTTTGTCCTTACATCAGTGATTCTAAGTTATTTCTATATATTTTTTAAATAATTTCAAGGGAAAGTAATGGTAAAAAAGGAAGACCCATTATATGACTTGTATCATGTTTTGGATTGCCTTGCTTGAATTGTGATTAATGTGATTAATGTAGCAGACAAAATAACATGTCCCTGTGCATTCGTGTCTTCTTATGTACTTTTTTTTTTTTTTCAGGATTCAACAGCTCCGGATATGTCATTCATAATAAATTGGATTTCTACCAGTTTGAATAGCGTACTACAGTTTTTAGGTGAGTACCGGTGACCCGACACACTAACAAATATGCTCACAATGCCATAGAGTGAACCAACAAGCCCTTTTTCATTTGTGAGAGGATTTAGTGAGAGAGTCTAAGTGATGTCTTTAGCAATCAAAAGAAAAGCTTTAATGGTTGCATCCACAGGTCTATCATTGACCTTAGTCTGAAAGTGTGGAATGAAAAGTGGTGCTACAGTTGTTGTGCTCACTAATGATTCCATACCTGTTGTTGAAGAAGTTGATCCTTAACTTCTAATCCATAATATACGATTTTACTTAATACATTTTCAGGAAAATTGCCTTCTCAGCTAAAGCCCTTGTAGTAAGAAACAAATGCATCACTAATCGTCACCATTCCTTTAAATGCCTGAGTGTAAGTTGAAATAACGTCCCCTCTTAAAGCTCCTTCGATAGAGCACTAATGCAAACGCTGGCTTATGGGTTTGATTCCCATTGGGGCCACACACATGCTACTTATGTTTCTGTAAAGTGGCTCAGCTAAAAGCATCAACTAAATGGCATACATTATTTCCCAGCCAATATTAAGGAACAAAATCATTATAGAAAATCAATTCAAAAACCTGATCCATATGCAAGAGATTGTGTATTAGATTCATTCAAATTGTTTTAGATTTTGTCTTAATACAGAAATGCCCCCCCCCTGCCCCCACTGTGATCACATAAAAGGTGTTTAATGCAGCTTTATTCACATATATAGTTGGTCTCATTTACATATTCTTTTTCTGTTTCTATTATCAGACGTGGAAAGTAGTCTGACAGATCATCTACAGACGGCCATCCCTAATGTAATGTGAACCAAGGAAATGTCTCCCCCTAGAAAGAAATGACCCTGTAGCTATTTCAATGTGCTAGTGATCGATGAGTCCATCTGAAATATGGTGGAAGGTCTTGTTATGAGAAGCAGCTGCTCCTCTCCCCAAGGTGCTCTGTTCTAGTTTCTGTGTTAGCTGTGCTCGTGTGAAGCAGTCCTTCCCGTTCTCCCGGTCAGACAGGTAGTGCTGTGTGTGAGTACTAATCCTGACGTCTAGAAGAGCTGACTCAGACAGAATGTTCACAAATCTACTGGGTATCACCAAGGGTGGAAAACACAAAGCCTTGTAATCTTGTATTGAAGGCTGAGGAGGGAGTCACAATAATTGCAACTTTTCTCATTTATTCATTTAGTCTCTACGCCCACAACTTTGTTTTCTTTTCATCAGAAAGCACTCGTACGCATTTTAAATGTACTCTAGTCTTGCGTATCAGCATCTGAATGTTATTCTTCTCTGAAATTATAAAATCAATAACTACTAACCCTTTTCCAGCATCACAGAATACAACATTACAGACAAATTGGGCTAGGGTGGATTCGATTTTTAATTTAGTTTACATTCAGAGATTAGAGAACAGAATAATCTGTAGGTTAAGCACAGCCACTTTAGTATATTTTCATCATGCATCAAAGAAGCTATGTATTTATTTGTGTGAATTTAAAACAAAGTATCATCTTTTTTTTCTCAATACAATTTGGCTGATTTCCTGTGATCGCCACATGTAATAACGTTTTCCAATGTGTGAGAATTCCAAAGATTTAGCGTTGTATTTTATGATGCATCCCAATCTACAGTATAACAACAATCTAGTGTCCAGATTTGCGTTCTAAAATTTCTCTGGGCTTGTTTCAGGACTGTACAAGAAATCTGGGAAGTTAGTATTTCTTGGCCTGGACAATGCTGGCAAAACAACGCTATTGCACATGCTCAAAGATGACAGATTGGGACAGCATGTGCCAACTTTACATCCAAGTGAGTTGGTTCTACTCTCTCTCTCACACACTCTCTCACTCTCTCACTCACTCACTCACTCACTCACTCACTCACTCACTCACTCACTCACTCACTCACTCACTCACTCACTCACTCACTCACTCACTCAATCACTCAATCACTCACTCACTCACTCACTCACTCACTCACTCACTCACTCACTCACTCACTCACTCACTCACTCACTCACTCACTCACTCTCACACACACACACACACACACACACACACACACACACACACACATTCTCAATCTGTTATGTGTTGGAAACCTAACATGCAAATAAAATCAGGCAAATTATTCAGACATTTAAGTTTGCCATTTTTAAACAAACCGCTGTTAAATGGGTTCAAGCTGTAAGTATGATAACAAACATTTTGGTAATACTCTATATCATGTTTCACATGTGTACATTTGCTTGTATTGTGTACCACTGACTTTTCAGCTGCCTCTGATTTGTTCATCATCATTTTCTTTCTTCTTCCAGCCTCGGAAGAGCTGACGATTGCTGGCATGACTTTCACCACCTTTGACCTTGGAGGCCACGCGCAAGGTGTGTGCATTGTGTATGAACCAATGTTTTTAATTGGTCACTGTATGTGTTAGTGAAGCTATAATACAACTTTCTGGTATTCTAAACCGGTGCATCTCCATCAATTTGAATATCATGGAAAACATTATTTTGGGTAATTTCAGTTTTTATAAGTGAAACTTTCATATACTTTAGATTCATTACACATACAGTGAAATATTTCAGGCCTTCTTTTTTTCTGATTACTGCTCCAGCATAAGTTAATGCAAAATGTGTCTAACCCAAGTAGACAGACCGGACTGTAATTCAATATTGACTTGTGTTTGCGTGTGTGTGTGTGTGTGTGTGTGTGTTGGTTCTCACAGCCCGCAGAGTATGGAAAAACTACCTCCCTGCCATTAATGGCATTGTCTTCCTTGTGGATTGTGCAGACCTCATCAGATTGGCCGAGTCTAAAGCAGAACTTGATGTAAGTACCTATCTGTCGTACTGTGGGTGTCAGTCCCTCAGAAATCGAGGACCTTACATCATAACATGTTAAATAATTGTGCAAAGAGGATCCCATGGCAGAGGAGGCAAAGCATTGATAGCATTTTTTAAAATTTCAATAAGCAGGAACAGCTACAAACAACACTGTCCTTTTGATTAATTCCTATGGAAGTCCAATTCTGTTAAATATATGAAATTACTAAATAATTTTTATATATTACTAATTAAAGTAATTAATTAAAAGTAGTTTAATCATGTGTAACTAGGGTTGCAAAGGGGTGGAAAGTTTCCGGTAAATTACCGGAAAGTTTCCGGAAAGTTTCCACGGGAACTTTCGCTCGGGAATTTTGGGAATATTCAAAATGATAAATTATAGGAATTAACTAAATGGCGGTAATTTAAATGATTTTTTTTCCATATCCAAACATAAATCTAAACATTTAAACACTATGTTTGGTCATGCAAAACATATAGTGCAAAATAATACAATTAAAAAACATTACATTTGAACAGATTTATTTGTAAGAAGAACTTAATCAAGTTTTGATTATTTTATGAAAAATCAATAATTTCACTGAACAACAAAAAGATGAATGTTGAGTAAAATATTACGCATCTGTCTGACCCCACCCATTCAATAAATAAAGTAAAATGCCCCCCATGTGATGGGGAATGCACAGAGCATGTAGGGGGCGTGGCCTCAGTACCCCTGCAGTAAGATGTGTGCTATGTGCAATTTGCCAAGTGTACTTGCATAAAATCTGGTTGTTTTAGTCAAGATTATGCTAAAATATATTTTCTCCAACTATATTTAAAATCACAGTTTAAGCCTATCTATGTAAACCTGGTCTAGTAAAAATCAATATATGATATCAAGTTGGGTGTCTCAATAAACTTTCAAAAAAATCTGATTTGAAATTAAATGTTCATAAATATATTAAAACTTAGTTGAAAAAACTGCTTTTTACTGTCTAGAACGTTTGCCTGGACTGAAATAACATAGTTAGGAGAATTTAGTGCATTTGGGTTGCTTTAAATTGAGTAAATTCCCGTTTATTCCCATTAATTCCCCAAATTCCCGTTAATTCCCATACATTCCCGTTAATTCCCATGGAAAGTTTCCAACTTTGAAAATTCCCGGAATTTTGCAACCCTATGTGTAACTGACTATTTTTATTCATCAACTTAATAATAAAAATGAAATCAACATAGTAAAACCCAGTCTACCCTCTCAGGCATTAATGACCGACGAGACCATCGGAAACGTGCCTATCCTGATCCTGGGCAACAAGATCGACAGACAAGAGGCCATCAGTGAGGAGAAGCTGAGGGAACTGTTTGGATTGTATGGACAGACGACAGGGAAGGTGAGTAGACATAGCACATGTACAGATTGTACTTTTGACCCTTTTTTTGGACATTTGATCATAAGAAGAAATATCATTTTTAACTGTTGACCACTGAAAAGACGTATTTCACTCGCACTAGGCAATCTGTACCGTGCCCAAGTACTTTTGCCCCCTAAAGTCTAGTTCGATTGACCAGTGTGAGTACGCTGTTCCGTACTCTAGCACGGTACACTTCCTCGGTTCCCGCACAGTTGGGAGGGGTTTGCTTGAGCACAGTACAGAATGTTCTGAGCCGGGGCCTAAGCTGTGTAATAAAACTGGATTTATCGTGTAAAACACAAAGCCTCGTAATAGTTGATCACAGTTGATTTAATTTTTATTTTTTTATAATGACGGAAATATTTTGTCTGGAACAAAGATTTGCTCAGTAAAAACAACGAGGAAGTAGATTGAGTGTGACTTTTCATCCGGCTTTTCTCTTAGGGTAACATTCCCATGAAGGAGCTGAACACGAGACCACTGGAGGTGTTCATGTGCAGTGTGTTGAAGAGGCAGGGCTACGGCGAGGGCTTCCGCTGGCTCTCCCAGTACATCGACTAAAGCAGCCAAGCCCCGTAACACACGACCACCACCACCACCATCTGGGGGGGGTGGGGGAAGGGGGGTCTCAACCCAACCACTCATGACGCCCTCCGTTTGCCACCAGTACCATCATACTCAGCCCCATGTTTGGTTAAAGTCTGACTCCACCTTCAGACAGACCAGCACAACTTGATCCCAATAGACTTTTATTGGTCGAACATTTGGATCC
Organism: Ammodytes marinus; assembly: GCF_949987685.1. Classification (NCBI taxonomy): domain Eukaryota; kingdom Metazoa; phylum Chordata; class Actinopteri; order Uranoscopiformes; family Ammodytidae; genus Ammodytes; species Ammodytes marinus. The sequence goes on from NC_137218.1 coordinate 8,739,347, forward strand.
ACACTTACAGCATTCATACCTGTACGCGCATACATACACACACTCTCATTTCCATCTCTGTCTTTTTCTAAGAGAGAAACATAGGATTGGTTCCACAGCAAAGGGTGTTCAAATACAAACCGTTGAATCTTTTCTATATTGTCTGTCGTTTGCTGCCCTCCCCCCCTTCCTGCCATCTGTTGAGTGTGATGATAGATGCATTATAACTGTAAATCTGTATATGATTCCATTGGTATATCAACAATTCCTGATGCCTCTTTCCCCTCTTCAACTCATTTTGAGCAATGAGAGAGAGCAACATAGTTGTATACATTGCAGTACACTTTTTTAACAGTAAAGACATTCATTCCACATTGTATTTAATCAACACATTCTGGTTCGTCTTGTTTTTTCTGCCCCCCCCTCCCCCTGTTTTTTTTTTTAAGTTTCAATAAATAAAATGTCGCCACGTATACAGCCGTCACTATAGACGGATGGCTGTCTCACCCATTTATTAAAATGGACCAGTGCATTTATATCTGCGTATCAGAAATTAGATCCACTTTTTTAGGTTACCTGGACGTTAAAATACTTTTGTTCCAGACTTGTATCTTGTGGGCACAGAAGCATCGAATGGATCCAAGTAGTCGGTGGGCTCCCCTTTTTAAAGACATGCATGGGGTGGTAGTATAGCAGGTGGGAGAAGATTTGTAATAGAAAATAATACTGGCGATAACCCAGGCGAGGTTTGATGAAATCATGTAGATAGCACAATGGTCAGTTGATGCAAAAGAAAAACTATTTAAGTAAATTAAACTTTGGGATAAATAGCTTGATAACATTGCAGTCAGAGATGAAGGAAAAAAAACTGATGGTTCTAACATCTAGTAATCGTCAATATTAGAAGTCCATCCTACCAGTGTACTTTCCAGCGCAGGCCTTTATACAGGGGGAATCTAGTGACGAAGTGTAGATAATGGAGGACACAGTCTCACAGTAGGAACAGGTAGATAGGCCTAAGACACCTATATGAAAGGGACCGTATATATATGAAATGTACATGAACATCGTACATGGATTTTGTATTCATAAGTGGTATCTTTTTGATCTATGTGCATTACCAGAAACTATTATGCATGCCTTGTTCTTTTGATTTGTATGACCATTATTCCAGAGAGTACAAAGGGAGGGAAAAAAGATGCCAAACTTTACCATGAGAGCTGATTGTCATGTTTTTTTTTTTTTAACGGAAACAATAGATTTGCGCTTAATACTCATTTTTTTCTGTTCCTGTCCCTTTTGTGTGTCTTACATTCCCTCATGACTACGTGATGAGCTGTTCCAACGAGGGTGGGACTCACTGTTTGCATCATAAAAAATGTAATAAATGTTTTCAATGAATAACAGGCTTTAACATTGATCCACAATGCAGATTTTTCATTGTCGTTTTTCTTTGGGTCAGATCTTAAGTATTCAGTTTTGTTTAAGTAAAAGTACAAAAACATTCTTTGTTAAAATACTCCCCTCGAATCAAGTACTTCGATCTAAATCCAACTTGAGTCAAAGTCCAGAAGTATCTGCAAGATGTACTGAAATGTATTCAAAGTAAAACAAATTGTTGTGCAGAAAAAAGGTGACTTATATTTTATTGTACGCCTATGACCTTTCCTTATTGTGAATATTAATGTATCAATACATAAGCATCCACTAACTGATGGAGCTAGTCAAGTTAGAACTATTATTAACTCCTTCATATAAATACTGTTTGCTAGTTAAGTGCAAATAAGTCTAAGGGGCTGGGACATGATTAATGGTGAATATTGGGTTGGACCTCTTCAGGCCTCAGATAGTTATTTAAATGAAAACAAGAAGTTTAAAGGAGAATTCCCTCCTGATTTTTTCCAGGCGGTCATACGCATGTAAAATAAATGTACAGTAAAAAAAAAATTGATATGGAAATACTCAAGTAAAATGAAACATTATGAATAGTGCTAAATAAGTATATTAGTATATAATTCAATATCTGCATTAGACAACTTGTATGTAAAGCAGGATTACATAGCAACTGTTAACTGGAGGTTATGTAAATTATAGCATTGACACCATTTAATTAAGCTTTAGAACACGCACTTTACTATCAGGCCACTGGGTCGTGCACAAGGCATAGAAAAGTAAAATTTGGTATTTTTAGAAGTGCTGTACAATTTATCTTCATTTTCTTTCTTTTAATGGAAGACATTAAATCAGGAGTTCTTAAGAGCATTTCAACCATATGAACTGGACAGTCCACTTTACATCCCCCGGACTCCCATGTTAAGGGACGTGAAGTGGACATCCATATTAAGCAGGTGTACCACTATCTGAAATATTATTGCCAATGGTTTTATACTAGTAATGAACTGAAGATGTCAGCAGTTTTTCAAAACACCTCATCCATGTTCTTCCTAGATTGATTTGTAAGCGGCCACGTTTCATTTAAGTGTTCCACAAATATCACTCACAGACTTTCCAGCAAATGTATAATTATAAAATATTGCTTTACTGCAGCAATGCAGTTGATGGTCTATTGGTGTCACTGTTTATCTTCAAGAAACTTGGTTATGCAATAATGTTATCTAGCCCCAGTTGATACTGCAATGTTGGAGGTTCCTTGAATGCACCACTAGAAGATTTTTTGGAACATTTTCCCTGTTCCCAAATGCATTACCACCTGTTAACCTAACTGTAACTAAAGGTGTTAAAAGTTTCAATGATTTGGCGATGCTTGAAACTAATTTGAAGTCTCTTAAAAGTTTATTTTTACCGGAAAGAAATCTATAAACTCTTCTCTTTCACATAAGGTTATCCTATATAGAGCTGCAACGATTAATCGATTATTAAAATAATCGCCAACTATTTTGATAATCGATTAATCGTCTTGAGTAATTTTTGAATAAAATTTTTCCAAATTCCTGATTTCAGCTTCTCAAATGTGAATATTTTCTGGTTTCTTTAATCCTATTATGACAGTAAACTGAAATATCTGTGTGTGTTGGACATTACAATACATTTGAGGACGTCAACATGGGCTTTGGAAAATTGATCAACATTTTTCACCATTTTACGGACCAAAACACTAATCGATTAATCGAGAAAACAATCAACAGATTAATCGATTATCAAAATAATCGTTAGTTGCAGCCCTAACCCTATAGACTGCATGTATTGGTGTAACCGTATAGAAAGTGTATGTGTGATTAATAGAGTCCAACATCTTGCACATTACAGTCATGTTATCAGCCTCACAAACTCCTACAGCTACCAGTGGGGAGAAGAAGTGTTTGGGTGTGGGTGTGTGAGTGTATGTTTATTGAACTCTATCTTTATTTAAGCTCCAGACAGTCCATATAAAGATTAAACTAACTTCACCTTTGGGTAAATCATCTCACGCACTCTGACCAAATGAGCATCACACACACACACACACACACACACACACACACACACACACACACACACACACACACACTAGAGCCCCAGCCACGTAAAAGCAACCAAAAATATTTAGTATCTCCAGTTTGGTTTGTTACCTGAAGATCAGAGTAGCAAAACTAGATATCTATGCATTGCACTAAACAAAAACGAACAGCTGAGGATGATGGTAATGGCATTAACTTTGCAGGTATTTGGTCATGAACGTATTAAACAGAGGAAAATGTGACCAAAATGATGACATTTCATTCTGCCTAGCGTCCAGTAACTGCCTGTAAAGCTATTTATCTGTAATAAATCATTGGACTGCACCAGTGTGTTCAGTCTACATTCGGGTCTTTCCCCTGCTGCCTGCACTTACCACGATGACAACTTGAACCTGATATAAAGTGTTTCCCCTCAGAAGCCGAAGCCCTCACACTCGTGAGGCTATTTTCAATTTATAGATTGAATGTTGCGTGTGCAGCTATATTCAGCTGAAGCCATTCTTATAAATCAGGTGAATGTACGATTTGAATTAAAAAAAAGGTGAAGTACTTGAGATGAAGTAGTAAATTCAATCAGAGGACTTTTTTAATAAAGGAGGCCCATGGGCCCTCTGCTGGCAGTCATTAGGTCCACTTTATCAGAACTCAAAGTGCAGGGCTACTGCTTTAAGAATAATAAACACTAGAACTAAACACTCTTGTTAATTCTCGTCTAGTCTTCTCAGATTTTCATTATGGGTCTTTGGATGAATGTTTTATATTTCAGGTTATTCAGGATACTGTGTGTAAGAAATGGGGGGCAAAATCTTTGAATAATGCAGAAAAGTAGGCCTAAAGTAAAAAGTAATTATGTCTTGTGTAAGAAACAGCCAGTTGCAGGAAATCTTCTTCCCTAAAAGAACACTGAAACTAAAAAAAACTATCTACAAAACTGGCCTGTGTGAGCATCAACTCTCGGTTCATGAGTGCAACTGTGAGGTTGGGCCGCCACGGGTGATCTGGCGGATGCATCCTTTTTTAGCGATTTACCAGGAAATGAAAGGGATCTCCTTGATCAAGACACAAACAGAAAGAAAACAGAAGAGTCAAAAAAATACACACGGACGCTATGATGAACATTTTTATTGTTTGGGACCCTCTGCAAATACAGACTTGGATCAGATAAAGTGCGTTAGGAATTATGTCAGAGACGAAGCATGGAATGTCTCTAGTGAATTCAACTTCCTAGTTACTGCTCACAGTAACAGGGGCTGTAAAAATGATGGAAACACTGCTGTACATGAAAAGTGAGTCTGGTAAGTATCCCTGAAAGCGGGGGTGTGGCAGACACACGCACACACACACACACACACACACACACACACACACACTGCAAAAACACTGGCAGCTATTTATAGTAGCAGACGGATGGGGAAAGGTACACAGACTATGGAGATGTGTCCTTCAACGCTGCTGTGAACAATGCTGCCTGCCAAACACAAACACCCATTCCAGGACCTCTTTTAAGTGTCATATAATATAGAAAGACACTCAAAACAGAATACCTATATGCACACACTTAACTTTATGTTCTGTACATGCACACAAAAACACACAATCACACTAATCATCAAAATGTATCCCTAGTAGCTTATTCTTATTCTTGTTTACACAGGAATGGGGGACACCTTTTAAGTGTTACTCTTGTTGTTGCTGTTGATTTTAGATACAGGGACCTCCATAGTTGTAAAAAATAAGAAGGTGTGACTTGCTTTGACCGTTTTGTGTAGCAGATTGGTAAAATATCCACAGAATAGGTGCTTCTACTTAAATTATATTATTGTAGGTACCATTCATATGATCTGGTCAATATTTAACTGCAAATGATCAGGAAGGCTTCTGGAGCACCATCTTGCATAGCAATCTTAAGGTCGATATTATTTTGACCTGTAAAATAAAGCCCTACAATGCAAATGGATTAGTAGTACTGGGGGGGCGATCAATACGTGGCTGCTTACCTGAAACTGTGCTTAAACAAGTCCAATATTTAATTTTCAAAATGAATTTTAAAACCATATGACCATAATTGCCACTTTTGCAAACTTTCACTGTTAAGATATAGAATACGGATTTTGACTGGTGGTGACCCACAATCCAACTGTTTTGACACATTGACAAATTTAAAAACCCTCAAATGCAGACTTTTAATGCTAAAAAGATAGTGTGCAAATGTCTGTTAATGATATTTTTGTTTGAATTATAATAAGTTCTAAAGCAGCATCACAAAACATTTTGTGAATTTAGTTTTAGGGTCGATCCTTTGTAGTTAGGAATATAAAGATTTTTGTACATGATATACTGTATTGCACTCTGTGTAATGGGTTGTCCGTTGCACTTTTCCTACACAGCTGAGGCAACAGATTAAAAAGAAAATAATTAAAGAAAATGAACAATACCAACCCCTCCCCCAAGAGCCACAGATAGAGCCACACATTACATTTTTTCAGCAATTAAAAACACTTAGTACAACAGAACTCAATAAACTCACTGAATGAAAGATGATTAAGTAAAAGCAGGGATCAATAGAACAATAAGATAGGAAGTGAGCTGGTGAGCTGTTAGTAAGCTGTAAAAGTCACAGCACTAATTGTTTATTAAGATACATGGTTTTGCATGTATCGAATTTGGGAGTTAAAGTGTTTGCTAATGATGGTGACAGAGCAATTTAACAATGAAGTCATATCACACCACCAGAGGGCAGTACAGGAAGGCAGCTGAGGGACTCTGCCCTCGTCTCCATATTTGAAGTCCTTGTGAATCTATTCCTTTCTGCTTTGGGTAACAAACAAAAAACGAAAAAACTTAGAAAACCAGCTTGTTTTTTTTATGATAGTGACTTGATTATCTTGTGATCTCTAGAAAACAGACGTTTGTTTTTTTGACAAAACGGGTTAATTAACTCATCACCACGATACAACAGGGTTAAAAAATAATTGCAAGCACGGCCTTTTTCAGCTTCAGTGAAAAATGGCTGTGCCGGTTTTAATTGAAATACTTCACTCAACATCAATGCCTGCAGGGAAAGAACAATTTAATATAAAAGTATAATGCACATACAGATTTAAAACTATACTTCAGTGAAATCTCTGACATCCTGTTGTCCTTATTCTTAAAAGGTGATTACTTTTCTAAGAGGAAAGAACATTGCGAGGATATAACTATTATGGCAAGAGGACCTGAGAGGGCGTTTTGTGTTGTGATTATATCAACAGTGGTGAGGCAATACCTGCAATCACAAACTCAGCACTGATAACCACAGCGGAGAAAGTGATAAAGGATGTGATTGCTTTTATATAAAATTACACAGTAAGTTAACACAGGAGAAGCTACAAGTGTAAGCACATATAGCAGGGTCCAAGTGCCCAGCGTAAATCTGAGATGAAATTGTCGTCCTACCATGCCATGGACTACAAGGGCTGTTAGTTTCGCTGCATGTAATGCACCTAAAACCAAAAAATTTGGTTTCTCAAGTTCAAAAAACCTAATGTATTAGAATGGGTATATTTACAAACTACAATTACTGTAATGTCTTATGTGTGTATACAATTACTATAGACATGCCTTACATATCAAATTCAAAAGTTCAAATACCAAGTTATTTTAATCGACTTGTTAATCGCTTATGAAGCTTTGAGATTTAACTTAAGACCTATAGGACTCAATTTGAGACTTGAGTTTGTAAGAAGAGAGAGCCAAATCAATCTTTTCATCTGACTTTCTGACAGATAGCGAATAAGATAATTTCCCAAAATATTGTTGAGACCTTTTAAATGTGAAACATCCTATTACATGTATAAGTAAAAACTCTTTAAAGCTATAGTGTGTAGCTTTTTCATATGAATGAATGCCCGTTACATTCAAGCCATTTCCAAATGAGTTAACACTAAATTGATTAAGCATATCAGCTCCACAAAACTATCTGTATTTCTCAGTATGGGAATGTTTGCAAACTGTTGTCATCTGGCGACATTCGAGCTCAGCCGGACAGAAAGTGATACTTTTTACATCATGATTGAGAATGCAAAACAGTAGCTAGAACTGCAGAAGGGGACTTCCGCAACAGGTGAATGCTGGAAATCCCACGAAACCTCCACGAGATGTCTCAGTTGTTGATTGTATGCTAAGAAAAAAGGCTTAAGTCATGCAGATGCGCCGTCAGTGTTGTTGTAATTACTCAGAATTCCTCATGGGGATGACAAAAGTTACACGCTACTAAGAAAATAAATATTAGGCAATACTTTGACATCATTAATCATATTTTAAATGATTAAACTAATTTTGCTCTCTCCGTATAGTATTATTTTTTTCTTATCAGTCCCTCTTCCCCACCTCTCCTCCCCCCTCCTTCGACTCCACTGAGTATTTGCAAAAGGAGAAACGCTTCGTCACTTACTGCACAGCGCCCTGGACCTGGTCCAAGAGCAACAAAAACAAACTATCTTTCATGTCCACACGGTCTGGAGTCCTTTCTTTCTTCTCTTTAAGCCAATCCCTCTACTGAGTCCATTGTTTGTTGCTTTAAGAAGAACTGAATGACTTGCAATTCATCAGGAACACACTAAACCCCAATGGCCTCTTACTATAACAATTCAGCCTGCTGTGGCACTGGATGGTTTCAACACCATTGCATGTGAAAATAGTGGCCTGGGCTGGATCTGTTAGTGCAGTTGATAAGGATCTCCTGGGAAAAGGGAATGAAATAAGAGAGTTCAAGTGCTATTAGAACTATGATGATCTACTGGTGTGTCCATGCTGTCACTGCTTGTGTGTGTGTGGCTGTGTGTGTGTGTGTGTGGGGGGGGGGGGGGGGCTGTGTGTGTGTGTGTGTGTGTGTGTGTGTGTGTGTGTGTGCACGCAGGACAGTATATCAGATTGTAAGAGATAGAATTGTTCAAAACGCCCTGAGCAGAGCCGCCCACCTCCTTCCTCTGTCGGTCGCTGGACGTCCTGAAACTAATGTGGATTTCACGGCTTCACAGTGGTGGATGTCAGCTGCCAACAGTTTATCCTAACAGTGCTCTGCTCTCTATTGATTTTTCAACAATGTGTCATATTAACCGGCTGCCAGCACTAAAGGCTCTTAAATAAAGGCCTTGACATTTTGAATTTTCATCAGTCATTTCCCTTCTGCCTGCCACTTGTCACGTCGCGTAGGAAACTACTTTCTGCTTTGTGTCTTTGGGACGAAGACAAAGCTTATCAGCAGTCCTCATTAAAGGTGTAGTCAGCGATTCTGGAGAGCGTTTGTTGTAAAAATAACTTTTTATCAAAATAAGTGAATATGTTTGCTTAAAAATATCCCAGCAATGATACACAGCATAGTCTCTCTAAACAGGTAAACGAAGGGTATGTAAACAAAGGGCCCCACCCTGCCCGTTTACAGAGCCTAGGCTGTGTATTAACGCTGGGATTGTTTTCAATGCACATACAGTTCAGACAGGGAGCGGATCGTGAGGATGAGGATATACAATATTCACTGATCAATTAATCAACATTTGTTTATATAAACCTTTGACAACATCTATTTTGAAAAGAGGCTTTTCCTGAATTGCTGACTCCACCTTTAAGCATGTGTGTTTGCTATACAGCTAATGAGCTAGCGGATGACCCACAACAAGGTTACAAACAAACAAACAAATATAAATGCAGAAGATATGTTTTACTGAATTCCCTCCCTTAGGGCCAGGGTAGAAAAATGATGTCTCAGTGAATTGTGGAGATGATTTCTGGATAAAGAGCCATCAATGTAAGTTTGTAAAGTGTCAGACAGAAGTAGCTACAGTATGTGGTAAGCAAACGAAATCCAAGCATCCGTCATCTTCAAAGCGTCTTTAACTGATTGAAATAGTATTCAGTTATCAGGCAGTGATCCCATTAGATTACTCTCATGTGTTTCTGTATTTTCAGTCAGTCAGACTTAAATCTCTGCACCGCGGGGGGGCAATGGATCAGTTGACAGACAGTGAGAGCTGCCCTCGAGGAAATGTCTAAAGCTGCAAAAAATAACTTCATATTTTCCACATTTCCTCACTTAAAATAAGAGAAGAGGATTCCATAAACTGTTCAAACCTAGACAAGAATAAGCTGAATCAACTGATTATGAAAAGTTAAGCTGCCAAATAAAGACCCACATCTTTTCACTTTCATCTAGTAGCATCGGTTATGCTGATAGTTGTTGGTTTGAGATGGGATTTTGCTTCACAGCATTGAACAATTACTGTACTTTTTTTTCAAACACCACAACCTCTTTTAATTATCATTTATCCACAGATGACTTGTTTGGTAGAAAGACATTTCCAATGTGGTTGTTTCTTGCTGTTAGGATTAACATAACATAACACAACACCAATAAACTGCACATGTCAACAACCAACTTCTTAGTAATCTTCAGAGACTGAAGGAGCATGTTCATACCAGACACCAGAGAATGTTAAGTAGGCCTATCACAACTAACGGAGAAAATTTGATTTTATTCTGTTCTTCAGCCTTACTTCAAGATCTAAGCTGATAACACAGGTGCGTTTCATACATACAAATCTTGCCTACCACAGCTTAAATACCTGCTGCTTGTAAAAACACCAGGCACTGTGGCAGGTGTGTGAAAAAGTTTGCCCGGTGTCCCCCGTGGCACACTCGGCTTTATGGAACTTCATCCTGCTGCTATACCCAAACACCATCTGAGGATGTGAACCTGGATGGCAAACACAGGAAATAAAATCCCTGAATATACAAGAGACAATGGCATCCCAACCTCTTTTTAAAGCTCCTGCAGTTGCTGTTGGATAGTGTGTTATAACTACACAGCAGATTGAGCCAGTTAAGTCTTTTAAATAGGCCTGAACAAAATAACATTTAGATTGCAAACCAAGATGATTTTAAAAGGGGCCCCATGGGAAAATAATAAAAATGAAAGCGTTTGTGAAGAAAGCCAGGTGCAAGAACGTCCTCCAGGTGTTTTTGCTTTGTGCTGCTAAATTGATTTCCATTATTATGAATATGTCTGTCTGTTTGGCTAGTTTCCAGGGCGCGTTCGTGTGAATGAGAGAGTTCAGCTCCATCTGAATCCAATGGAAGGTTTCAGATTAAAATGCACACACAAGTGAGACAGAAAAGTAGATTATGATGAAAAGTGCTAGCCGCAGACAATAAACAAAGATCTAAAACAGAGAGAGAGGAGCACTTCATTTATCAAGTCTTGTTTTTTACTAAGAGGCCCTGAAATAAATCCATGAGATAAGAGTCTGAATTTATGACTATGCTTTCATAAGGTTCCCTGCCTTTTATGGTGCTACAGCCTGACTTCAAAAATAATTCAAAATGTGTATTATTTTTACTCTATATATCTTGTGATAAATAATCTTCTTGGAAATTAAACAACAAACCCAGGGAGGTGTCATGGAGAAAATGTGCATCATTTAATAATTTATGTTCTCACATAAATCTTTGGTCAAGATTTAGCATATATTAGTAATTTTTTGTGATTTTAATAGTTTTTGGCTTCTCTGGGTAGCTCAGCTGAATACGTTTTCAGATACATACACATAGTACATACACATCTAGTAACGGAGCAACATTACAATTGATTTGGAGTCAGTATTTCTGTTACAAATGTCAGACAAAACTTTACTCTCCTTTTAGCTGTTTAGCTGTCTCCATCCACTCCTGAAAGAAATATGTCTCTTAAGCTGATAAATGGTCCACTATTTTCAAACAAGCTAGTGGCTAACTTTGGTGTCTCTTTGGTGGACAGGTAATGTTATTTCAGCAGCAATTCTTTATTATTTATTAATAACAGCCCACCACAGCTGGAAACAGCAGTGATGAGAGAAATTAGTTAACCAATATGCCGGTGTTGCATTAAAAGAAAATCATGAGCTTTAACATGCAAGTACACTCAATAGAGTGAAGTCGGGTGAAATAATTCTCTGTGGGTTTTTCCACTATAAGAGACCCACTTTTACATCGCACAAAGGAATTTGATCGTAAGTAAGATTGTCACAGTCACTTCTCTTCAACCCTTTGTGGAAACATCCCCATCAATTTGGCACATTTGGATTTTGCCGATATGGCTCGTTCATCAAGTCATTCCACAGTTTCTCTCTGGGATTCAAATCCTGCTGAAGGACTTTCAAATTTTTGTTGTGAAGCCGCTCCAGCGTTGCTTTGGCAGCAGGTTTAAGTCCTGCTGGAGGAGAGAATTCACTGGCTCCACTCTCAGGCCTTTGGCATTCTGCAACTAGCTCTCCTCAAGGTCTGCCTGTCTGTGGATGGCTACAGTGTTCCTCTGGACCTCTGGCAAAGTCTCCCTGTCCTCCTCGGCCAAGTCTGAAGCTGCACCATCGCGCTCCGAGGTATGGACGGTGTTACAGGGGAGATAAGCTCTGCTCAGTTCCAGCAGACACAGCACTTTGCATCAGCATTTTGAATATTTTGTTACATCAGACCACAGAATCTTTTGCATCATGCTGGGTCTTTCGCATGTTATTTGACAAACTCCAGGCTGCTGTCGGAGAGGCTGACTTCTGAATTCATATGAAGGCACTTGCTGACACTTTCTGTGATAGCAAATTATTCTATTGTGACTAAATGTGATGATTTTCTTGGCAGGTTGCTCCATTTGGTCAAAACACTCAAGGAGGAGTCCTGGTAATTATTGGTTCTCCATCTCTTAGTGGTCCGTTTCATTCTCTTCACAAGACCTGAGTCATGGTAGAGTTTGAAAGTAGTACACAGTTCTGAACATTTTTCTATGTTCTGCTATGTTATCAAGATAACTCATACAGTATACACCGTATATGTTGTTTACCCAGGAAAAAAAGAAGAAGAAAATAATAAGTGACATTTTTCCTGTTGAATAAAATTGGATTGTGTGTTTTTGTGTTGAACAGAGAGGCGGAGAGTTTTGTGTACACAGAAAGCACTGCTTTATTGACTGCACTGGACTGGATCAGGTGGGATTGGGACTCCATCAGATAGGGGTGGGGTAGGAAGGGATCAAAGTGGGATGCAGCCATCTTTAAGGCAACACAAACAGCATGCAGATACAGTCACAGGAAACATCGTCATCATCATCATATTGCTTTTCAAAGTCTCGCTTAAAACATCGAAATAGTACAAAAAGGAAGAAAATAGGTTTTTCGCACTAATGAAAAATACATTTATTTTTTATTTTTCCCTCCTACAAAGAAGATTCTAATACAAGAAAATAAATATAGCAAAAAAAGCCAAAAAATAATTTAAAATAGCTCTTCTTTTCATATATGTTCAATAGTTCTCTTTGCTATTAACAAATGGCACAACATTCTTTGAAACAAAGAATACAGAAGGATAAACTCCTGCAACATTCATATTATTGTATTGAAGAACCGATGCAGAGTGGAGGATGAACGGGACAGCAGAGATTTTAACACCTTGATAAGGACAAATAAGACAGGAGGAGGAGAAAAAGCCTGTGTCCAGCTCTGCCATGATTGGACAATGCTGAATGATATTCAAATAGTGGCTAACAACGACCAATATGATGCATAAACAATCTTGTGTTGCAGAATAATACCCAAAAAAAATTCAAGAAGTAATTAGAGGGTAAAGAGAAGGGAGATAAAACTGTTCATACAAGAAACAGCTTAACCAATTAACCTTTTTCTCAACAAACACTAAGACATACTAAGTTCTTAAAATAACGGATTAACATATAAATTGGATATTCATAAGTGCTTATTGGATAAAGTACTGAGACGAAGTTTATAACTGAAAGATTTGCAAACCAAAACTCTGAAGTCTTGTTACATAATGGGTTTTTGAACCTGAAGGAAGAAAACTTTGTGATTTGCCGGTCGAGGGAGGCAAATTAGATTTTTTATTTATTGTCCGTTGTTGTTATTAATGAGAGTCAGAAACTGCCTGCTCTGCACTGAGAGATACAGAGGAATGGGGGGGAAGAGGGGGGGAGAAAGTGAGTAAGGTAGAGCGAGAGAGAGAGAAAGAGAGAGAGAGAGACACAAACACAAGTGGAGCTGGGAGTGAGAAAGAAAATGCCAAAGCCACACAAAGTAAAAGAACAGAAAGACGGAGCAAGAGAGAGAGAGCTATTAGTCCACACTAAGCTAACTAAATCGAACCTTTTCCAAAGTGGTAGATGAGGAAAAACAATGACGTGGACCTGGTGAGGTGCTGTGTCACATTGGAAGTTAAGAAGATGACTTTCTGTTACCTCTAACCCTTTACCAATACGACCTGGAAAAACTAGTGTGCCATGGTTGATTCTCAACATAAATGGTGCTTTGTTTGTGTTTTTACGAAATGAGCTAGCTTAGTGTGGACTTAATACAGAGAGAAAGATTGTTCTGGTTCCAAGAGGAGGAGGATGAAAAAGGAGGTGAAGAGAGCGGAGGAAAAACTGGAACAAAAGATCAGTCACCTCACTGTGAGAACAGCAGACCTGCTGGTAACTTAAAACTACTTTTAACCCAGGGTTGCTTTCTCACCACGCATGCACACACAGAGGGACTGCACTTTCCCCAATTTATGTAATGAGAACACATTTTACTTCCCTGCATGTATCAAAGATCGGACAGTGGAGATAAACATTCATTCTGTGTGCGGGAAAGAAAAAAACAAGTCAGATTACAAAAGCAGCGAAGAAGAACAGTGAGGAATGAGATAAAATAACAGAAACCATAGAGGAAGAAGTGAAGCAGAGGCAGGGTGATGATGACGAGTGAGAGAAATAGAAGAGACAGAAATACAGCACATTGGGCCTCCTAACAAATGCTCTTAACCGGCATCTTAAATTCAAATAGTGTCCCGATGATTTATCCAGATTACATTTACACCTGGAAGTTAAGTGTCTCCAGTGCCTGCGCTGAAATGGCTCCTCTCTACATAAAGACAGATTCCCACCAATGCCCTTTTGTTATATTTACGCTTTGTGTATGGTTCCCAGCTGAACTTTAATTTAATGTTACCAAATGTTGCTCTGACCGCCAGTGGGAGACGGGGTCGGCAGCTGTGGCCAAATGTATCTTCAGTGTGTCTTGGTTGCAATTACATCTCGATTTGTCTGCAGTGATATATGTTCTGAGCCCAGTCTGAACCTCCCAGAAGCTTAATGCTCAAACCAGATGTAAATGCACGGTGAATAAATTGCTCCCATTGTGAAGGAGGAAACACAACAGGGACACCAGCCATGTTTCCATTTCAGGTTTCAGGTCGAATTGGCAGAAATAAAACTGATTAAATTTCAAGACTGGATTGTTATTGGTCTTAACTGGTGGTTGGTTTTGGCCAAATGTATGGTTATATGCTTAATATAACCAGAGGAGCTGGTCCCAAACAGATAAGTTACAAAGAAAATATTGAAAAGCTGGTATTTAAATGTAAAAACATGTAAAATGATTACCTGACTGATTGTCACATTGAAATAATAAACCGGGTTTAACTCAGTATTTTTCTTTCCATCAACTCAATAAAACAAGATTTTTTTTTAAAGAAACCAACAACATGCTCTTTAGGAGTTTTTCCAGAAAGTTGGGCAATGATAATAAGAGACCTCAACCCTGGGCATATTAAAGAAATACTGGTTCCATCCCACACAGCTAAAGGCTGTCGCTACCAGATGCTTCAACTAAGTTTAACACAGACATCCACTTCAATGATCAGTTTCAGCACAGACAGTGCTGAAGGGTACGTTCACTTATCCATCTGCTCCTGCTGTTTGTGTTATTTGAAATCAGTGTGATGTCTGCAGACAGCGACTGGCCAGAATCAAACTGAACACAGTAGAATCTGCGCACTGGTCAGTATATTACCATTTGAAAGAAAATGAAATTTGGTACAAAAACTCAAATTTCCTGTTATAAGAAAAAACTAAATTCAAATAAATTCCATGCCCCAAGACAGTTTCTTTCAATTGAAGACGGATGTATTTAACAAGAACTTAAAGCAACAGGACAATGTTTGTGGGATTGAGTCTAAATAAACTTAAGTAGCGGTGTTCATACAATAATGAAGGTCTATGCCACCAAGGGATATGCTTTATCAGGCTTTGGATACAATTTGGTTTTGTAGGACCAATTAATTGTTGGTTTTTGGTCTTTTCATAGGAATTTGTTTACAGTCAGGAATCAACTCAACACATACAACCACAGAGGGGGATTTGTATTGAAAGTGAAAGTCAACATTAAAATATTCTGCCACAAAAATGAACTGTTTTCTGGACTGGTCGTGCCATTTAAGGCAACTTTAATGCTATTTTCCTTTTGGCTTTCCTGATTCGATTGTTACAGTTTGTAAAGGAAATACTTGGATGGAGACCCAGCTGGAGAGAGAAAGAGAGAGAGATAGAGAGAAAGAGAGAGAGAGAGAAAGTAGAGAGGAAAAGAGATGTGAAGGCGAAAGGGCAAGTAGAAGGGAAGGGCCTGGTGTTGTTTGTATTAGCTGCTTGTTAACTTGACTGTGTGGACAGGCTGCTAACAGAACGCAGGGGAAAGAACAAGTTGTACTCTTTCTGTGACTGGCTCTGGTTCAGTAAACGTCTCCCTCCTCTCTCTTTCTATCCATCTCTCCTCTTTTCTCTCTGTCTCTCTCTCTCTCCAGGCCTGAGCAAAGCAGAGTGCAACGTTTTCCCCTTCTCATACGTACGGCCACAACACGTGCCTGTCATTATTTGTCCTTAAAGCTACAGACGTCCCTTTTTCTGCTTTTCACTATTATGTCCTATTCTTCAAAAGCGATTCCAAAAGAGCCACGTGCCGGCCAAGGAGGCCGATCTCCGGCCATGACAGGAGAGGAGTTTATTTAGGAATTCAGGATGGAGTAGAATGGGGGACTTTTGTTGATGGTGGGAGGAGGAAAAGAAAGAAAGTTGTTGGATGACAGAGGCAGAGTAAGGTGCGCAATTTGTGCAGATGGGAGCTTAAGCTTTAAAAACATTTCTTGGAGCAACTCTGGAGGCAGATATAATATATATTTAGTTTGTCTAACTGACCCCCCCAACTTCAACCTGACTGTGCCTCTATTGATCCTGGTGTGTCAATTAGCTTCCCTGCAAGACCATGAATGATCTTATTCAAATCACTGTGGTTCTTTGACTCCACCAGTTTAGACTTAACTCGGTAATGAATTTATGTCTGCCTCCAGCAGCAGCAGCAGCAGCTTGTTTTGAATGACTAAGCTCCAATCTGTGCAGTGTGTCTGGGTTGTGGATGTTGAGACCTATAAGCCATAACTTTGCTGTAACAAGGAGGGGAGCAAAGCGCCAGCAAGAACAGAGTAAGCAGATAATGAGTTCGATTTCTAGGTTGACACAAGCCACGGTGGCCAGCTAAAGCGGTAAAAAAAGAAACAAAAATAAGCTTTTTCAAAACACAGAAAATAAAAATGTCTAGTAGTAGTAGTTGAACAGTATTATACATTATTGTAGAAGTGTTTAGACTCCAGCGGTACGCAGGTGAGTTTGTATGGCCGATGTTGGACAGTAGAGCAAGGCCACTAGACCATGTAATGAGCAACAGGAAGCACTAAGCAGTTTAATCCAGTAGCTGCAACACATTTAATTTAGACTTCCCCACCCCCAATTCAAATGGTTGGTATCGTTGCACGTATTGGCTTATGGAAAACAATTTACCAGAATTTTGTTGCTGGAAGGTCCCAACATGCTTCCCTGCTAATAAAAAGCTTTAAACAAGATCTTTGCTAAACTGGTGAGGTTCTGAGGAACCCAGCCCTGCCTCTTTCCAAAGGGTTTTATAACAGTGTGTGTACAGTAGATTTCTGTTTCAATCAGAGTTGGCCGTTAACCAGCTTTTCAGCAGAGGTCTCGGTGGAGTGCATCACTGTGCGTTTTCTGACCTGCCATTACGTCAATTATCCACACCAACTTACTCTATGGTTAAATATTCACCCATTGAGCCTAAGGAGTGAATAGTTATCATGCACAGGGAAGAATACAACATCAGACAGTCCACCAGATCATCTGCTGATCCTGACACTGATTAAAACCCAATGAGGAAAAACTGCTAACCTGATTATTTTTTCATGTATGTGTCCAACCTGACAAGAGTTGCAAAATTCAAAGATCATTAGAGAACAATTTGGGCTGTGAGCCAACACCCACACCAGCGTACCACATGGAGGAAAGACAGTGATGCTTTGAAGTTGTATTCTAGTGAATATTGATTTAAAAAAATAACCTGCAAGAGTCTCCAGTTTACAGCATCTACGAAGCGGAAGGAGCGGGCATGGCAGCCACACTGTAAATAGACAATAATAACCAGTTTGTGTGTGCCAAGGCTGCACAGTATCTAGAGGGGAAAAAATTATAAACTGCCATTTTGCTTGACCAGTAGTGAAACTTTACGTTTAGAAACTCACCCAACTACCTCCACAACCCTCAGGAAAGGAATTTGCCCAAATTAAAATATATATATTTTTTCCTGGCAGAGCTGTGCAGCCTTAGCATTTGCTACTACATGTTCAGGCCGTAAATGCGGGGCCTTGTCTAATACAACTGTCTACAAAGTCAGGCTACTCTGAAACATTGAATATTGAAACCAAGATTACATTTTTCTGTCTTAGCAACACATGAATGGTTACGACCACCCGGTGGAGGATTCTGTGGGCCGTAATGATACTTCACCACATCCTCGCTTCATAACTCAAGCTTCAATGCGGTTATTGTATGTGTTGTTATGGTCAGTCTCCATGAAGGTTGTAACAACAGTAGCCAAGGTAGAAGTCAAAGTTCCCCCACCTGTCCTCTATCAGCTGCTGCTTTAGACAATTTACTTAAGCACACTTCCAACACAAAACCCAGCTGTTCAAA
The DNA here is from genome assembly GCF_949987685.1 of Ammodytes marinus. Lineage (NCBI taxonomy): Eukaryota > Metazoa > Chordata > Actinopteri > Uranoscopiformes > Ammodytidae > Ammodytes > Ammodytes marinus. Next base: position 8,757,644 of record NC_137218.1, read on the forward strand.
AGCAACTTTGCCTTTCTACAGCGGAAGAGACACCAGTGTGGAGGACTTAGAATGTCTTCTATGATGGCTACACCTGAAGGACAAAGGAGACAGACGCTGAGCTGTCAACGGTAATAAACTCTCCTGGCGTTTCACTCTGAGTAAGCTCTTACTTCCTGATGCAGTCAAGACCAAATATACATAAAAAAAAATAGTCATCTTATACGCTATAACCCTGTTATACCAGCTCTTGAGTGTGAATGTGAGTGTGAGTGTGTGTGTGTGTGTGTGTGTGTGTGTGTTTGTGTGAGCTGTTTGTCGTGAGTTCAGTTCAGCAGCATTTGGCTTTTTCTGAAGAGGGGTTAATGTGTGTGAGTCTGAGTTAACAAACATCGCCAGTCCGTTACTGTGGTAACAGGCCTTTCCTATGTGAATGCATTCCTATGTAATCACCATAGGTGAATACAGATCTGGAAGAATCCAGGTTGGGTTTATCAGTGGTGGTGTGGTAGAATAAACAGTGCCCCCTGCATGGGAGGAGGACACATGACACCACAGCAAATAGGATGTGCTTAGGTTTCCGACTGAACCCTATAGAGCTGTTTTGAAACCAGACTGAGCTGGCTGGCCTGGACAACGCTGGCAGAGTTGTATGACATCCTTATCTAACACTCTTTATCTTGACAACCAGAGACGGAGCATGTGTATGTGTGTTTGGGTCGATAGGACACAAATATGCTGCCTTGATACAAAGATCTGTTCTTTGGCGTGGTCACTGGAGAATACGGGTTACAAGCTGTCCGTACAGAGAAAACAGAGGAAGTAGATTGGACTTACACCTCCTGTTTAAGTGTTTGTTCATCAGGCCCGGGTAAAGCAGTCCTCACAATCATTTGTAATGCTTTATTTCAGCCTAATTTGGTGCCGGATGGGGTCAGGTTTTCACTGCAAGAATGCTAAAAGAATGAAAAGAAAAGTAGGTTCTTGTAGTTGACCACTGATCAGATCTTATAGACCTGTCCCAATCATCCATTCACTCAAACAAGTTGAAATGAGCATTAGTTATTAGTTGAGACTATTGAACCCAGGGCCGATGGTCATATGGTTATACTGAGAGAAGGAACATGCTCAGTAGTAGTCGTGTAGGAGTTCAAACAGTGAAGCTTGCCAAAAAGGGAAGTTTCTAGACATAAACACATCACTTTATATACACATATACTGTATATATATATATATACTGTATACGATATAAAATATGGATGTATATATATATATATGTATCTATGTCTTGCGTCGCTTTTTCAATACATTTTTTAACCTTTTTATTATTTTTTTTTAAAGATTTTTTTAAACCCCTGAGAAATACCATGGACTGCTTTAAGTACAAAATACAACTCTCTGAGAGAACAAAAATTACTTTTTAACAAAAAAACAAAAACAAATTTACAAAGAATTCAATTCAAGAACTGAAGAACGCAGGCCTCTGAAGCCAATTGGTACATTGTCATCATTCATCTAACAGAGAGAACAGGTACAGCAGAGCCATCGGTGACCAGAGCCTGTCCACGTCAAACTGAAGTGGCAGCCATGTTGGTGTCATAAACCTGCTCAGTGCACAGCTCATGGTTGGGGCATCTGACTACGCTGAAACCTTTTTAAGTTATGTAATTATAATTTCTAGGATGCTAAAAAATAATATTGTGGGTTGTGGTTAAAAGCTCCAAAATTAGACCTTTGAGTTGAGATTATTTTAATACGTTTAGAACAGTGATAGAGGAATCAGGCAAAATACAAAAATCAACAATTAGTGGTTGGCCACCAATCTAAAAAATATAGGAAGAATGGGACGACGCTGTCAGGCTGATCATGTTTGTTCTGTGTTTTTCATTTCTCCGTGTGTACCGGTATCTATAATTGCACTCAGCTCAATGGAGAAGAGGCAGTGACATGGTAGCTAAAGTGTAACATGGTCAAACTCTGTCTATCGATGGCTCTGGACTGCAGTGGTCTATTTGGTGGGGGCGGGCACAGAACAGTAGGCAGCTCTTTGCACTGATAGTACGCTATGGCTCTGCTTTGATAACCATTGCAGATGCTTTGTTGATTAATGGCAAACGCTGCAGTTACATCCTTGTTTCAGGCACTAGACAATTGTTAAGGTGACAAGGAGCCAAATGCGGGCTACACTCGGTAACAAATCCAACGGGATTTCCATTTGGTTTGATTGTTACAAATCCGATTGAGAAACGACTGATTGATCTACTAACTGATTGTTTGGTTGAGTGAGAATGCTGGGGGGGCACTGGGCAAGCGACAGAAGGCACAGAGTTTCTACGAAGATTTTCCTTCAAAGATTTGGGTAAAACAAAAAAAACAGGACTCAGAATTAGGAAGAATTTGAAAGCAGTTATCTTAAGTAATTTCAAATATTTCAATAACAGCTTTGATGTGAGCAAAGGGATTTGCTTATGTAGAATGTGTGTCAGTATGTCTGCGTTTGTGTGTTTGTGTCTCTGTGTGACAATCTGAATGGGCACCAGGGTTGGGGTCAACCGGTTTGCCATTCAAAAATCAGGAAAGCTGTAAATCTGTTTGTTTTTAGTCTGTGAGGATAAATTTAACGGCTTTAGTGTACATTTTACAACTGGGTCAACGTTATGAAAGTCAACCCCAACCCCGAATGAGCATCTATTACACACACGAGTGTTTACATTACAGCTCTCATTACTAGCTAGTTGTGCTTTTCCAGGCTGAATACATGTTGTCCCATGTCACCCTCTGTACATATTCAGAACAGCTCTGGTGTGAAATTGTCTTTCCACTGAACATATTCAAGAAAACAAGGACTCATTGGATGCATCACAGGCCATAAAGACCAGGAGCGAAGCAGACGCTGAAACCAGCTTGAATAATAATAATGATAATAATAATGCCCCAAAGTGTGTGTTCCTATGTGTGGCAGATACCACAGACATGAGGCCAGAAATTGTTACTTCAACACCCACAAACAAAAAATTAATACAAAAACAGACTAAAGCTAATGTTTGTTTCCTATTGGTTGAATGTATCGTATTTTGTAGTAAGCTAACGTCAAACTAGGTTCCAGTAGAGTAGCTTCACTGTACGACAGGCAAACAGCTACATTCAAATTCACCCCAAAAACAAAGCAGGTAAGAGCCTAAGAGAATTTCCACTGGTAAATATGACGGGGATTTGGTTGAACAACGCCACACAGCCATGTTTTGTAGACTGTATATACTCGGAACAGATGGAGGTACAATTAGCCAGCGGGACTCTGCTTGGATAACTGTGTGTCTGTTTGTGTGTGAGTGAGTAAGTGTGTGTGTGTGTCTATGTGTTGACTTGAGTCTCAGTGCTTTAGGATGCCAGCACGCTCCTCCTCAGCAGGTCGTCGTTCCCAGAATGCAACTGCGCCAAGCGGAGTTTGCGCGCACTGGAGTGTGTGTCCGTATCGCTCTGCTCGCCGTCAGAAAAGTACCCATCAGTCTCGGCGGTGCCCGCAGACTGCAGCCGCGCTAGGCCTCCGATGCTGCTGAAGCCCCGCCCTCTGGATTTACCTTGGCGGGACAGGCGTAGTCGGGGGGCCCCGCCACGGACAATGGCTCCCGTGTCGGGCACTGTGGAGCCAGGGCTGGAGGCTGAAAGTGGAGAGGAGGAGCTTGCGGAGAAACCAGATCTAGCCCCCGATGAAAGACCATTCCCAACCAAAGTGTGGTTGCTCTCCCAGCGGTCGCGCTCCTCCGAGATGTGACAGGAATCCATTTTGGAGATGGGCGGCTGCGGCGGTGGGTCCTTGTGCATGTCCAAGCTCCTGGTCTGGTGGTGATGAAGGTGGTGGTGATGCAGAGCCTTTGTGGAGCCCCTGGGCTTTTCCCCTTTCCGGCCTACCTGGCTAGGCTTTTCCTCTGCAAAGCTCTCCCAGAGGCTCTTTGCAGTGGAGAGGCTGCTAGCTGCGGTGGAGGTGGGTGCTGCGGACAGGAGTGTCTGCGGTTGGGTGGGAGTGGGAGTGGTGGTGGTGGTGGTGGGTTGCGGTTGCCCACGAGCACGGGGCTTGGTGTTGCTCCCGCGCGCCTTGCGTCCCAGCTGGGGGGTTTTCCAGGTGGACTGCATAGAGTTCTCCATCATTAGGTTGAGCAGGCTTTCCTCACCCTGGAGGAGCTGGAGTGGAGAGATGGGTGTTTGGAGATGAAAGGATAATAATTGAAAAAGAGGAAACAAGGGTAAATCAGAAGGGAGGAACTGAGACAGGTTTTTACGCAAAATTTCCATGACATATTAGAAATGTCTGATCCAAACCACAATTAATTTGCTTGTTGCTCGTGCTCCTGGTGTTGAAACCTCACATTTTTGACTGTAATATTTTGGAACAAAAACTACCCACCCACATCCACCTACTCACATTTCCAACAGCTCAACAGTGTCACTAGCCATTTTTAGACATTCAAAGGTCTAAGCTTGCATACTTACACTTACATCATTTAACATTGTGATGCTTAATCTCCTCAAAATACGTTTCTGTAGAATGAATCTCTAACTTGCCCTTTCACATTGCAAGATCAAATCTCTCTTGTTAAGGATATCGGGTTATTCATATCAAAATCTCATTGTTTTACTGAAAATTACTGTTTTGTTTTTGTGCTCCTAAACACATCCTCAAACAATGGAGTTATATCAGACTGGTTGGAGAACCCTGCCAATCAACACACAAAAAGAGCACATTCCTGAGGAGAACAGCAGGTCAGCCACAGTGCAGCTCTGCTCGGGCCATCCGCTCTTATCCAACTGATCAACCCACTATGAGAAGTGAGATTAACTCAAATTAATCAAAACACTGCTCACATAAAGATTCATGTCTTGGACTTGGTGAGAAGTAAACAATATATCAATGTGGTTTCGAGTTAGGAGCATTAACTCTTCTCTAGGTTCATGATATAAGTGGTAAACTTCATGTGGACAATTCTCTTTTTTGAGGATCTTACATTACAATCAAAAGCAAACACTCTTCAGAATTGTTTCAAGTTACGGTAGTAGATAATAACAACCCAGTTGAATGTCAGTGTTATTTATATCCTGCAAAAGTTGGGATACTAGAGCAACAAGTTCATAACGCCAGGCTTATCCTTTAACCTGTTAGTATCCCATGTTTAGCATAAATCCTACACTCCATGCCCATTTTAACTATTTTTTTCTTTCATTTCTTCATTATTTCCAGTATTCTTAAAAGAATTAATAGAAATAAAGAATAATATAAACTTGCCATGGTTGCAGCAGTGCCCCATTTGACACATCTGTAAACACTCAACATAACCTCAAAGGAAATTAATTAGATTGAGCATATATTTTGACTTGGCACATGTGCGGAAAATTAATGTGTTGTCCCTGAGTGTTTTTTGCTCTTCTGACCCTCTAGTCAAGTTGTCTTTATTGATTAAGAACTTTCTGTAACTTTGGATGTCCTTCTCAATCACCTCTAGGATAGTATTTGGCTCCTTACACTGTTTTGATGCTCCAGTAAAGAGGACTGGGAATCAAGTGAAGAGGTGACAGACTGTTTGACATTGCTGATTATTTCATCTGTTTGAATTTTACCATGTGTGCTGGTGTTCACTGCCAAGAGCCAGACCGTAGCTCTGTCTAATGTTATCCACCTCCTCTTTTTACTGCTCTGATCCTTGTGCTGTCTTGCATGTGTTTACTTGCGCTTAAATTATATTCAGCTTTCAGATATTTTTTCTTCTGAAAGTACGAATAAGTGAGATTTTTTTATTTATTTATACCATTTGGAGTTATGCACATTATTAATATTTTATGCATTATCAAAGAAGCTATTATATGTGTTAGTTATCATAATATTACAGTTAACTCAGAAATAGCACCTGCTGCTAAAGCCCTACCTGGTCTGAAAGCAGGCTGCCGGTCTTGTCGCGATGTTGGGCGCCCAGAGCCCACTGGCTCAGCATGTCGTCAGCGGTGATCTGAACCGACTGGGCCAGCCAGCTGTCGAACAGGGAGTTGTCCAATGGGAAGGACTTTGACAAACCTGGGGGTGGGAATTGATAGGAAGAATTGGTAGGGAGAGGGAGGGAGAAGGGGGAGACAAAGCAGACAGGTGAGGGATGCTGCACATATTTCATAAATAAGGAATACAGAAAAGACTGTACAAGAGCTAGTGGAGTTGAAGAGAATTCTTCCTCAAAAGAACTCAAGAAGAAAAACAGACATGGAGCGTTGTAAAAGGTTGTTCACCAGAAATGATATCCAGGACCTTCCACGATCACAACCTGGGTGGACAACCTTGTCAACAAGCTGCTGGAAAGCTACAGCGGGCCGACATAGAGCAAATCAGAATCACTGTTTAAGCGAATGGGGGTGGGCTAATAGGGAATTTTTTAAACTTATATATATCATTATGAAACTTTGCAAGTTGATTTCTGACATTAAAACAACAACTTTTTGTATTACAGTATTTTTTACACTGTTTTTTCCAAGGGAATGTCTAGCCGTTTCCTAAAATACCAGCTGGAGACTCCAAAAGGACACTTTTGGTCCATGGCACATGAAATGTAACTGTGTAAAAAAATGATTTTCTATGGGTTATTGATCAAATTTGAACTGTGATTAGGAAAGGCTTCAGGCAGTTGGACACTTGTTTTGTTTTCAAAATTTAAAAACAAATTGACTTGGTTTTATTCCAACATCGAGATTTTGGGGCTTTGCAGATATGCAAATTTTCGCATCATTAGTAAGATATTGATGATTTTTCATATTTATTTAAACATTTTGGAAAATACTGTAATACAAAAAGTTTTTGTTTTAATGTCAGTAATCAACTGGCAAAGTCTCATAATGATATCTATAAGTTTAAAAAATTCCCCATTAGCCCATCCCCATTCACCCCCATTCACTTAAACAGTGGTTCTGATTTGCTATGTCGGCCCACTGTAGCTTACCAGCAGCTTGTTGACAAGGTTTTCCACCCAGGTTGTGATCGTGGAAGGTCCTAGATGTCATTTTTGGTGAACAACCTTTTACAACGCTCCATGTCCATAAAATCACTTTGCCCCCTGGGTAACATGAATCAAGAGCACTTTTCAGAGGCTTTTCAGAGCTGCAATGCAAGACTTCTGTGCCAAACCTAAACATCCAACAATTTTCTTGAATAGAGTTCAGTTCACTCAATTCAAAAGGGACACTTCAATTCAAACTCATTTTTATTCTCTATAAAATAGAAATTAAACCATTTTTTGTTTTTAAAGAACGGACTCATAATTTTGTAAATGTTAATGAATAGATGGGCAGACAAAAAGGATGATTACAATGACATGTCTGAATGGACAGAAAGTACGAATAGCATGGATCCCGAAAAGCTACAGTCTGCACACCACAGAGTTGTGCTCTGAAGCAATCGAACAAGTTCCTCACTCTGTTTTTGGACCAAAAAACATTCAAATGCAAGAGGAGGCTGCATCTGTGACATTCTTGTTTATGTTAAGTGCATCTCAAAATTGATGTTAATTTCTCACGCAGCACTTTCAAATGTTGCCTCATCACAAATCCACATGGAAACGCAAAGACCACTGCAGGTCCGTGAGAAAGAGAGAGAAAAACAAACTTGACACAGTGACATTTACATTATGTAGGGATAAGCTCCAAATCCAAACATGCCGTTTCTGTCGCTTCATCAATAATGAAGATATAAACCCATTTCACAGCAGAAATCCTGTCTCCTTTGCAACACTGTGGTGTGTGTGTGTGTGTGTGTGTGTGTGTGTGTGTGTGTTTATGTGTGCATGTGTAATTAGGAGATTTGCATGGCTCCTTTTCTATCATTGTGGGCTGTAAAAGTGCTGCCAATGCACTGCGTGTCTGTCTGTGGCTATTTAGTCTTTCTTACTACGACACACACAGACAGACAGACAGACAGACAGACAGACAGACAGACAGACAGACAGACAGACAGACAGACAATGCAGTAAAGGCTTAAGCAGAGAGGAGAATGTGTGTGTGTGTGGGGGGGGGGGGGGGGGGGGGATTGGGGGTGGTGCACTTCTTCTTTCCTGTTCCCACAGAATAGGGTCCCCACATTTTGGCTTGCCAGTCTTTCACTCCTCACATCCTTGTAACACATTAAGAGGAGCTGGGGCTGGGGAGTGGGGGTTTGAATGTGGCTCCAGTATTGAATCCACTTTTTGAACACAAGTTTTATTCAGGTTTAGCTTTAGAAAATGTCAAAGTAAGAACAAAAAAAAAGGTAACAATGAAGAATTTAAACTAATTTATTGCCAGATAGATTACATGTGCCATATTTCCCTAAATTAACGTCTTGCACATTTGCTCTTGGTTGATTAAAAACAGGAGATTAAATGGATATTTTTCAAATTTGGACACAAATCTTATTTGAAAATTACCAATTGCAGCTGTAGCAAGCAATATATTTACTGCTCTTAGGGAGTATGTGTGTTCAGTTCTGACTTAAGTCCTATTTACCTCCATTCTATTTTCCAATCTTGTCTTTGTACAATCATAAAGAGTTTTATAAAGTCCAGATATAGGTGTGGAGGTTTGCTAAAGTGGAACATTTTTGACTCACACAAAAATGTTTTTGCGTAATTTTATTTATGTAAGAAAAGTTTTTTCACAGAAAGCAAGAAGAAAACCTCAATACCTCTACAATTTTGGACTCTGAAAAATCTGTTTTGAAAAGGATAAATCACTTTTTATTAAAATGTATACCAATCAGAATCTGCGTGAAAATGAAACCCTAGATTACAAAGGGTGTATCGTCTACTAGCGAACGTAATATTAATTATATTAAGTGTACTTTCTTCCCTAACAAACCCTACGACAATATAACGACAAAACCCACGCACGCACACACACGTACACACACAACCACACCATGTAAAAGACAACGAGCGGCAATTTTTCTGGGCTGAGCTTCTTTCTTTGTCTTTTCTTTGCTGTCTTTCCAGCCTCCCACTAAATCTTCACTGCCTATAATGATCTGCCAAGCAGGACGGCAGGAGGTGCTGTTAGGGTGTTTTTAACACCAGTTATCCTCACACACACACACACACACACACACACACACACACACACACCGAGTCAGTCGTTTCCATGACGCAGCATCTCTCTGCAGGAGTCGAGAGCTCTAAGGGAGGGAATAGGTGACAGAGGGGGAAATAAAGAGGCAGTGAAGCAGTGTGAGGAAGCCAGAGGGGATGACAGAGGAGAGCGGAGTTTACCAGAGTTCAGAGAGAAGAAGGTAGGAGGTAAACCTAAATCATGCCACTCTCATTCTTAGCTACCATTCAAGTTATATCACATACTTACATACTACGTACAACCTTTTTTTTTTCTTTTTATGATTTTACATCTGGACAATTGAATAAACAAGGGAGAGAGTTAACAACCATACTAGCAGTTCTGTGAGGCTGTACTGAGACACAGGAGGGCTTTGAGCTAAATGCTAACATGCTCAAAATTGCGATGTTAATCGATAATGTTTAAGAGGTTTCATGTTTACCATCTTAGCTTAGTGTGTCAGTAGTTAGTCTAAGTTTTGAAAGGTATTTGGTCATAAGCAAAAGGATAAATTGCTCAGATGAACCCTGAAATGGACATGAATGTGTCTTCCAAATGAAATGGTAATCCCCCAGTAGCTGTCAAGATATTTGACAAATGTCATCCTGATGGTGGCGCTCCAGGAAATGTCAGTAGGATTTCATCTTTTGGGGATCAAAGATATCTTCAAATTTCCTGCCAAACCATCTTGTAGTGGTTATATTACAGTCTATATTTTAGATATTTTAGTCTGGACCCGGTTGGTGGACCAATCTACAGACCACCACAGAGCAGCTAAATAACGTATTTAGCAACATCCTTGTCTTCTGTTGTTGTTGTTACACCCCTTTACCCCAGTAATAGTTCGCTTTTTACAAGTTTTTCCATTTGAAAGAAATATAATAGATTTACATGACTTACAGGAGAGCACCTTATAGATTCACTTTTCTGACTCCCATTTCCTATCAGTTTACTTTAATGGGTGGGAGTTGCCTTGCCCCTTAATCTTTCATTCTTTTTCATGCCTGTTTATTCATATATCTGGGAGAAGTTTTTTAAATCAAGAAACAGATCATAAGAAGATGGGTTAGATATAAACATGTGTCAGGTCTAGTCAAATACATTTTGTTTATAAAGCGCCAACACACCAGGAGTTATCTCATGACACGTTCCATATGACGCAGGTATAGACCCTACGCTTTATGTGTCAGTTACGTTTTATCTCAAGATGTTCGAGGAGGGGTAGAAATGACTTTAAATGGACTGCTTTTCAAAATGCATTTCTAAAATGCCTTTATTGGAAGCCTCAGACTCACAGAGTTTGTACAATTTTTGATTCTCATTCAACCATTCACCCACATCCACCCATTTGGAATTCAGTGTCTTTCCCTTTTGGCAGAAGCTGGGGATCCAACCAAAGAGAGTGGATGACCTTGTTCTTTGTATATTGAACACTATTAAATTATAAAACAGTCATGAATACAAATTAAAGCTGTCTTTCTCTCTATCTTAAATATGCTGGAGGGAAGCAAATTATATTTATTTTCAAAGGAAGCCTACTGAAGTGGAGTTGTATATTTTAAACTGAATGATGATGCTGACTCCTCCTCCGTTTTCAGCTACAGCTAACAAGTTGAACCAATGGAATACCGTAAGCTAATGCTAAATGTATCAAAAAGTTCCTGCTGCCGTTACAGCCATCTACCATGACAACAACAGCTCGGAGAACAGCCAGCCTCGGTGCAATATGTGCACACTACTGTCACCACAACAAAAAACCTTGGCATGGCATTACAGAACAGCTGATACTAAAGCAGCAAGCAATGATTAGCTAGCCAGCGCTACTAACGCAGTGCAGGGTAAAGAATGCACTAGCACTTAGACAGGGCCGGGCCTGTGAATGTGTGTGTGTGTGTGTGTGTATGCGCGTGCGTGTTGCTAGGTCCAAAGCCCCCACTACAGTCACATTATTGTTATCGGGTGCCAATTGGCTGCATGGAAACTCCAGCAGAAAGGCAGAGATAGAAACAGAGGAATTGAAAACAGAGCAAAGGTGGAGGAGGAGCAACAACAGAGTGATCAAAAGACCCATCAGATACCTGCGTAACGGTGCAACATCAAAGCACATAACACAAGACACAATGTCAATATAAAACCTTACGTGAATCAACTGTCAAAGTTGTTCTCTACAACCAAAATTATGTTTTACTTCTCTACCTTGTCTCAAAATTATGTCAGAGGGACCACATGCTATTTTGATCTGTAATTTGGCCACATTATCTCTTTTGACCACAAGAACAAACATTGTAAGCCTTTGTTCAATTTCAACTAAAGGACCAACAGCTAATTTGGGGCAACCTTCCATTTTTGAGCTTGTTGTGTTTTCATTCAAATTGAATGAGGACATGTTTCTCTCTAGAGATCCTGCAATGATTCTTGTGATTCGATTGATGCAAACCATTTCACAATATTAACAACAGCAGGTAGCAACAAAGTCTCTGTCTGATCACCAACAAAAAGGCAACTCGTCTGTGAAATCTCAAATAAATTCAGCGATCAATCTTCTAAACAAAAACACTTGTTACGTTGACGGGTTTCTGTGCAACATCATTGCAAATATGCGCACACAGGGGGGCAGAAAGTGGCACTCTTCTCCATCGTTTTCAAGCAGAGCCATGCAGCAAAGCAGAAATAACATAGAGTTGTTAAGCTTTGTGACATTAATTTTACCGTCATGCTCCTGATATTGTAGACATCCCAAATAACCAACACAACCAGGTAAGTTGAGCGAAAAATAAACATATTTAACTTAGAAATAATAATTTATTACAATTGAGTCAAAGAACTTACAACCATACGGCAACTACATTGATATCCGTTGCCTTGTGTTACAATCTTGTCAACCCAAGTGGTCTTTTGCCCCCTGTGCGCGAGCATCCAGTACTGTTTGTACACAGGAAACCAGTCTATTGGTCCACACAATCCAATCCAGTAAATTCAGCCCTGGTCCAGATGGTCCACCTCTGGTCCCAAGATTAAGCTGCTTTGTTGGGGAAGGTTGGGGCTTTAGACTGGCCTGTGTGGACATTCACACTGGAGTTGGGTTGGGGGGAATACAAACATTGGATGCGTTTGATAGGGCCGGATAAACATTTATATATTTTTTAATTTTTAATCACTTTGACATAAGTCGTCCACGCAAAACTCCCTATTGTTCGCCAGATAATTAGTATTCCACTGAATGTAAATTTGTCTAATAATACACATACTGTATATGCCCAGGAGATAACATTTTTTTACTGAAAATGTTCATAAACAGTGGGTATCAGGGACAGTACATCTGAAAAGGACTTGTAGTACATATCTGTCTTCTTGATCCTTCAACACTAAGAGGAAGAAAAAAGCCCTGGGAGTCAGGACCAGACCCGACAGAACAGATGGCCTCACACGCACACACACGCACACACACACACACACTTAGATTAAGATAAATGAACACACAAAGCAAGCAAAACCAAACACACAGATGACACACTGGGACAGGAACGATATCGATATAAATGCATATACGATTCTAAAACGGTGGCAGAGGTGAGCGCACACACACACACACACACACACACACACACACACACACACACACACACACACACACACACACACACACACACACACACACACACACACACACACACACACACACACACACACACACACACACACACACACACACACACACACACACACACACAGAGAAGGGCTTGTTTGTCATGGAAACACAATGTGAAGGATGTTTTCCCAGTATCAACACCAAGTTGCAGTCTTATCAGTCAGACTGTAAGAGCGAGACAGAGAAAGAGAGGAAGAAAGAGAACGATAAACAGACAGAAGGAGTGTTGTAACAGAGCCAGAGTGAACGACAGATAAATAGAGATACTATCAGACTATAAAGCAAGTGAGGCAGAGCTAAGCTAGTCTCTTGTCCTGTGTTATCGTCAATATGTTTATTGATCAAATTTACTTGGAGAGGAAAATACTGTCAGCTCTGTTACCCTCAGCTCTGGTTAAATAAGGAAAGGAGAAAAACTCCTGAGTCATCGTTGACAGTAACTTTGTGTGTGAACTGAAAGATACAATTGCACAAATCATGGACATTTTATATACTAAATATTATACTTGAGAAATGTTCCTTAGTTTGGCAAGACCAGATGTTCAAGGACTGACACTGATATACATTTTCAAACTATTCAAGGATTCCCCCTCCCGCTAAATCAAAATAATTCAGTATTCACTCAAGAACATAACTCCTGCCAAGGTAAAATTCCCTCTAAACCTCAGTGTGACCATCACGGTGCATAGAAACTCTCCATTGAGCCTATAAAGGATTGCATTTAATAAATTATTTTCAAAAACAAAAAACTATTTTATTGTCTTTTATCTAGAGTTATCTTTTAGTCAGACAAATAACAATGTCAACACTGATTCGGTCATTTGTAGGTCAGAATATGTAAGATTAAACAGTGTTAAATTAAAAATGTTAATTAAAATTAAGAATCCTGATGTTATGACTCTAAATTAATGAATTTTGCTGTTAATGACCTTTTGATTGTGGAACCGAGGAAAGCAGAGCTGTGTCTTGAGGGCACACTGCTGCACACCCCCACACAGAAGTTATCTAGAGTTCATCGGCAATGAAAGCAGTCGTCTTGGCGCATTAAGGATTTAATACAGAAATAACTAACTAACTGCAATAGGTAGGCACAGCATAAATGGTATTTTACACTGCTTAATCCCAAACATTTGTGCCCCCTTAGCTGAATCAAGATCTAAATTGTGAGACTCCCAAAGCTTCCAAACCCCTAAAACCCAATAGGAATTGTGGTTCTGAGAGGAGTTGTGAATTTGGATACTCCAAACTCCTACAAGTGGTAACTGAATCTTTGATATTGAGATGTATGGGCGGATTTCGTGTTACAGATATGTTGACAATAGAGATAGGTCAATCTTAGCTGTGTATCATTCCTACCCAATATGTTATCATTCCACAGAGGCAGCAACCCATTTCGATATAGCCAGAGCAGTTCAAGGTTTGGTCCTTTGATGAAAGCAGGAAGCCTTTGTTGGATGCTTTTTGTAACTTTGAGGAACATTCTGTCATGTTTCGTTTTTCAGGGATCACAGGAAGAAACTGATCCCCTCACATATCTGTTGCTTGTAATGCTGCTGCCAGCGTGCCCATCGTATGTCCTCTTTATGTATTTTAAATGCTTGTCATGCGTCGTATGTGTGAATGTATTTTGACTATCGTATTTTTCCATTCACAGTCCCATTTAACAGCTTTTAACTGCTAACCGATTTTACCCTTACATCTCTTTGGAGAACAAGGTAAGAGAAAAAGAGAATTCACCAATAAGATCTATAAGGTTTTATATTGCTATAAATATCCTACATTATGGGGGCTTACTCATGCACATTAAATTGAGCAAATAAAGCAATTTGTCTTTAGAACTCATTCTTCTAGGCTGTGGGATTTTTATCATGTACAGTAATTGTCTGTGCAGCCCACAGCTTTTGACTGAATATGACTGCAGGAATATTCATAACTTAATAGATCTGAGTACCAATAAGAAAGGATTATGTAAGGCTACAAATCCACCCACTTGATGTCCTACATATAGTAGCTATTCCCAGTGGAGGAGCTTGTTTTTACAGGAGGCCTTAGATACAGAGGACTTTAGTTTCCATTTTATTCACCCACACAAACATACAGTATATCACAAGTTGTGTGTTTCTCTCCCCTCTTTGTTTGCATGTAAATTATTGATTTGCTTACACAATAGATAGATAGATAGATACTTTATTTATCCCAAGGGAAATTCAGGTATATAACAACACCTTAACATCTCGTTGGATCTTAAACTTTGTTTTCAAGTTTCATATGCATCACTTTCCCCCTACTTAGCCTTCATAAGCCAGCGCCGGCTCTCATCAAACTGTCACTGCTCTACTGTCCTATAAAGCAGCTGCATCTAAAACAAAATGAACTGAAGATGTTTCACCATGTCGGGAAATGTAACTTTACTGGAGCTGCCAACAAATCTGAGGGTGCCAACGTTCTACCTGCCTGTCTACCTCCATGAATGTGGATATAGAGGTAAACAGATGGAAAAGAGAGATTGAAATTGATTTAGAAACATGAATCCGCAGAGTTCCTGAATAGAGCAGCGTTGGTATCTGCACCACTGATTTAACACATCAGTCAACACATCACTACCCTTGCTAACATGAACCTGGATTATTTCCTGGGAAACTCAAGCTGTCAGCCTCAAAACATAGTTACTCATAGACAGGCCAAACATGTCACTTCTGCTGAGTGGAAAATGAAATAAAAAAATAGACCTCCCTCACTGCCGAGTGATGGACACACTGCTTTCTGAGCAGAGTATGTTTTTGACTATTATGACGATGTCTGTGCATTTTAAATGTTAATTTGCATCCCAAAGGTCTGGCAGGTGGCTTGTCTTACATTGACAATTTAAAAGCTGCAGATACAATCACTGCAAACCGCCAGTGTGTCTCCCTCAACAGCATGTTTTCGTGTCCCGGAACAAATCACAGAGCCTTTATCTACTCGTCTACTTCAAGTCGCCGTGGGTACGAGTGTCAGCTAAATGCCTGAAAAAAAATATCTGTATATATATATATAGACAGTATAATCTGCACACTTAATTTCCATATACTGTATATGTAGCTGTAATGATCAATAGTTTGGAACGGATTATCTCCTCGCAGGACAGACAACCATCATCATCCAGGATTGGCAGCGACAGGCTAGTTCTAAGTCTCTCTCCCAGTCACTCATTAATGACAGAGATTATCACTGACAGAGCTTTTCTTTCTTTTTTAAGATTTACAATCATTTCACAATGCCTGCCTAAGTCTACATCTTTTTACATGTAATTCCTCATTGTAAAGTTTGTATTATTGCTATAAAAAAAATCTTTGTTTTCTTCTTTTGCTATACAATAAGTTGATTTAAAATATTCTTGTCTTGGGGTTTGAATTGATCGGGGAATAATTTCCCTGGTAAAGTCACTTTCAATTTTGCTGTTGTTGGATTGTTTAATGGTTAGTGAGGCCATCTCTCAACCGGGGGACTAAAAAGCTGAGTTCACATACAGTATAACTCATTCTGTGACTCTTAGGAGGACAGTCTGCAGTACTCCAGTGCTCTTCAGGCAAAAACAAAGTTTTATTTATTACAGCTGAGTGGAGGTTGCATTATTTAGATTTACAGTGATGAAATCTTTTTCTGCTTTAATATACAGGTCCTTCTCATATAATTAGCATATTGTGATAAAGTTGATTATTTTCCATAATGTAATGATAATAATTGAACTTTCATATATTTTAGATTCATTGCACACCAACTGAAATATTTCAGGTCTTTTGTTGTTTTAATATTGATGATTTTGGCATACAGCTCATGAAAACCCCAAATTCCTATCTCAAAAAATTAGCATATCATGAAAAGGTACTCTAAACGAGCTCTTAACCTAATCATCTGAATCAACTAATTAACTCTAAACACCTGCAAAAGATTCCTGAGGCTTTTAAAAACTCCCAGCCTGGTTCATTACTCAAAACCGCAATCATGGGTAAGACTGCCGACCTGACTGCTGTCCAGAAGGCCATCATTGACACCCTCAAGCAAGAGGGTAAGACACAGAAAGAAATTTATGAGCGAATAGACTGTTCCCAGAGTGCTGTATCAAGGCACCTCAGTGGGAAGTCTGTGGGAAGGAAAAAGTGTGGCAGAAAACGGTGCACAACCAGAAGAGGTGACCGGACCCTGAGGAGGATTGTGGAGAAGGGCCGATTCCAGACCTTGGGGGACCTGCGGAAGCAGTGGACTGAGTCTGGAGTAGAGACATCCAGAGCCACCGTGCACAGGCGTGTGCAGGAAATGGGCTACAGGTGCCGCATTCCCCAGGTCAAGCCACTTTTGAACCAGAAACAGCGGCAGAAGCGCCTGACCTGGGCTACAGAGAAGCAGCACTGGACTGTTGCTCAGTGGTCCAAAGTACTTTTTTCGGATGAAGCAAATTTTGCATGTCATTCGGAAATCAAGGTGCCAGAGTCTGGAGGAAGACTGGGGAGAAGGAAATGCCAAAATGCCTGAAGTCCAGTGTCAAGTACCCACAGTCAGTGATGGTCTGGGGTGCCATGTCAGCTGCTGGTGTTGGTCCACTGTGTTTTATCAAAGGCAGGGTCAATGCAGCTAGCTATCAGGAGATTTTGGAGCACTTCATGCTTCCATCTGCTGAAAAGCTTTATGGAGATGAAGATTTAATTTTTCAACAAGACCTGGCACCTGCTCACAGTGCCAAAACCACTGGTAAATGGTTTACTGACCATGGTATTACTGTGCTCAATTGGCCTGCCAACTCTCCTGACCTGAACCCCATAGAGAACCTGTGGGATATTGTGAAGAGGAAGTTGAGAGACACCAGACCCAACACTGTGGATGAGCTTAAGGCCGCTATCGAAGCATCCTGGGCCTCCATAACACCTCAGCAGTGCCACAGGCTGATTGCCTCCATGCCACGCCGCATTGAAGCAGTCATTTCTGCGAAAGGATTCCCGACCAAGTATTGAGTGCATAACTGAACATAATTATTTGAAGGTTGACTTTTTTGTATTAAAAACACTTTTCTTTTATTGGTCGGATGAAATATGCTAATTTTTTGAGATAGGAATTTGGGGTTTTCATGAGCTGTATGCCAAAATCATCAATATTAAAACAACAAAAGACCTGAAATATTTCAGTTGGTGTGCAATGAATCTAAAATATATGAAAGTTCAATTATTATCATTACATTATGGAAAATAATCAACTTTATCACAACATGCTAATTATATGAGAAGGACCTGTACAGTCTCTCTGCCTCACCTCTCTTGTGTTTGTCTTTCTGTGAGCGAGTGAACCTTACACTACTGACAGATAGATGCATTGGATCAGACCAGCTGGGCTGAGCTGCAGTCAACTCCTATTAAAGATTTTACCATCACACCCGACACTTGATCTACGTAGAGCTATAAGCTGAAAATGTCTGAAAAGGCATGAAGTTTGTGACAAAAAAGGAAAGAAAAGGCAATACACCAGAATGGAAATGATGCTGAGCACTGCAGAATAAAACTTTCTTCTTTAAAACATATTTTTTTTAAATGTTGCAACAGTCTCGATGCATCAATAATTTATTTCAATAGGTAAGGATTTCCATTAAGTTTTTATCGAGTCAAAATGAAACAATATTTTTTGTGAGATTTTAAGCTATTATAAAGTATTGGTTGTTTTATTAAAGCATTTTGCTCTGTTATACATCAACATGTTTCCTCAACTAAATTATTGATGCAACAAGGCTATGAATGTGCTGGAAATGTTATTTCAGCAGGATCTTTCATATGGACACACTTACAGCATGCTGCGTATATTCAGCCAATTAGGTGCATTTAATCATTTGGAAAGAGGGCAGGTTGTACACGCACACACTTAGACATACACAGGCACACACAGACACACAATGTACCTAGCTCTTTTAGCAGGGAGCCGCTGTCTGACTTCATTCTCTCCTTTTTCTTCCCAGGACTACTCTTCCTCCTCTCCTTCCCTTTCTCCTTCACTCCATCCTGTTTCCTCTTTTCTCCTTTTTGGGGTTTCTCTGCAGGGAGACACAGAAAGGATTTACTTGATTTAAATTGAATTTAAGCTGCATTTCAATGGAAAGTGTTGCAAAGTCAGTGAAGCTTCTTTGTTTTAGGTGGAATTTATGTCAGAAAGAAAGAACTTTATTTATCCCGAAAAAATAAAGGTTTTTGAAAGTCGCTCCAATATTACAGAAACAAAACAAAGAAAACAAAATAATTAGATGACATTAACATAATATGAACCTAATATTTCACATGACAATGGCAGTGATGTTGAGTGTAATACTGAACATAATTATATTGGTGTTGTTGTTCTCTGTCCATTCCTAATGTTTTACTTTTCCCTCCTGCAGAAGGAGGTGGAGTTCTACAGTTTGATGGCCACAGGTAGAAAGACCTGCTGAGGTGTTCCTGTGTCTCACTCAACGGGTGAAGGTACATAAACAAAGAATATGCAAGTTTGAGAAAAAAAAAAAAAAAACATGCTAATCAATTATTAAAAAAAAATTCAGATTATTTGAGGACATTTTAGGAATTCATTTCGATTTGATATAACACAGCTGATGGGACATAGGTAAATCTAATTTTAGATTATCAATGAATTAAAAATGTGTTTTACATTTGTATTATAAAGACACAGGGTGAAATAAAAGGGAAAATAGATTTTTTTTTAGAAAATACACATAATTCTTCTAATTCTTGCCTATTTGTGGTTGAAGAAAAGGCAAGGTGTCATTGGCCAATTGTGACTCAGTCAACTCCTGATGAAGTTTGGTGGTACAGCCATAGTTCATCTTCAGTGGCACATTTACCCTTCTGCTTCGCCCAGATAAAACCCAAATGCCTGGGATGCATGTCAATGCTTCTGCAGGCTGTTTAGTATTCTAGTTAACGTTTAAGAGCAAGGCTGTCAGATTCAAGACCCCATGTGGTTTAAACACCACCTCAGCTACCCTCAGAAAACTAAGACTAGTCATTGTCTCCTTGTTTTTCTCTGTGTGTTGATTAAATTGTAAACAAGTAACAATCTACCTGTCCACCACTCAGAAGCAAACAACACAAACGCAACACAGTGGGATACAGTGTCAGATCCTGCCTCACATGACAGAGACCACTGTATGTTTATATATGCTTTGTGTGTTAGTCTACTGCTCAGTGAGGATGCCGAAACACACACGCGCACACTGTATGACATGTAACAGAGTCTCCCTGCTGTGAGCTGTCCTCTCACTGCAGGAGACCGCGCTCACTCACTCCAGCTGAGAGTGTGACACAGCAACACAGCAAACACTGATATGTGCAAATAATCAAAGACGAAAATAAGAACAACACGTGACCTGACAGTAAAGTACACATTAACACGCTAGTCCTGCTATAAAAATGCTAACTTAGCACAGGTTGTTACTGCATATTAAAGCTTTTTATGAGATTCACATACTGGTTCCAAAGTGGCTACAAATCGCCACACATAATAACATAACATCAATAAAGCCAATTTAATAAGGAGTGGGTAAGCAGTAGAACAAACCTTCAAACACCAACAATTGAATTCATACATATAAGCTTGATATTACTTTAACAATCAATATGTAATATAACAGTAAAACAAATTCCCTGGTATTATTTTAACGCAGAGCCAAACTTACCTTTTCAGATAACTTACTTACAATACATCAAATATAACTGCAACGACTATTTATTTTTGATAATAAATGCCAAAGGGCAAAATGTGACATTTTATTTTTGCTTGTTTTGTCTGACCAATGTTTACCATTAGAGAAGCTTGAGCCTGAGACTGGATGGTGTTTCAGCTTGAAGTACTTTAGCTAAGATTAATCTATTCTTAAAATAGTTGCAGCATAATTTTGCTTCGAATGTCCCAGCGTAATAATTGGTGAATGTTGAGCTCTGCTTTTAATAGATACACACACTCACAGAGACACACAGCATGTAAGGAAACGATGCAGTCACACTCCACTGCCTCTCACATATATAGCACAGTGAGGATTTCACTCTGGCTCTCGTTCTACGACATGGGAAGTCCTTATTGTTGGGAAGTCTTGTTGTTCCAGGCTCCTGCTGTTTACCCAAACACAAAGTTCTGACTGCATGGCTCACTAACTCGGCTGCTGCTGTGTATCATGTTTAGGGACTCAGTGTGTGTGCACATTGGTAGAGCAGGTGGCACCTGCAGGTTCATTTCAGATATACTGGGGTTTCGAAAAGCCGATTTTATTTGTTTGTGTGTTTGTATCGCTTAGCAGTCACTGTAGTGTGAAAGAGTCGACATAGATGATCTGACACCTACAGCAAGTTCATCACTAAGAGTCAGTAAAAAACAGTTAAAACAGTAAACCCAGGGCTCTTTACTTTCGGATTATATCAAATATATATCTGTAATTATTCTGCCCTAATCTGGCTCCAATGAGCAATGTAAAACTTACATTACAAAATAATGAAGTACAAAGGTGTAGATACTTAAATTGTGAGTTAAAATATTTTTAAAAGTACTTTCTCTACCCCAAAAAAAATAAAAAAATAAGAATAATTCTGGTGAATATCTGTGAACAAGAGCACAGCCATAGTGGCTTTGCATGGCTGTTAGCATGGTAATCAGCACTAAACTATGGCTGAGGTTGTTGTTATTAGTTTTGCAGGATTTTGTTCATAAACTAAATCATTGAACGGATTCAAATGTTGATCCGTTGACGGCGCTAGAACATCTCAGTTACATCAGTTCATCCTGAGGGACACTTTTATGTCTGTATCATATTTCATTACAACCATCTAAAGATTGTTCACTTCATTCATTTCACTCAACACCCCAAATGTCAACCTCATGGTGGTGCAAGACGAAAAGTCAAGGGATCACTACTCGGTAGGCTTTGTCCTCTGGGGATCATAACTATGAAATGTCATCCTAACACATCCAATAGTAGTGAGATTTTCTGTCCATACCAATGTGTCAGAACAACTTACATCAATATGGCCACGCTGTTAGTAGAATGGCTGTTCTGTACCATAAATAATATATTATGTGTGTGTCGGTTGGTCAGTACAATACATGACTACACTGTGTGTGCGCGCCTGTCATAGTCAGCAGTAGGCTTTCCTCATGCTTGCTTTAGCATGGAGGAGCAAGACATGCATGAATGGAACTGAGAAGGACCAGAGAGAGATTTCACACTGAGACAAACCTCTGTGTGTGTGTGTGTGTGTGTGTGTGTGTGTGTGTGTGTGTGTGTGTGTGTGTGTGTGTGTGTGTGTGTGTGTGTCTGTCTTTCAGGAATGAGTGAGCAAAAGAGAAGAGGGTGTGACACTAGTTTACTATGAGTATAGAAAGAAAGAAAGAAAGAAAGAAAGAAAGAAAGAAAGAAAGAAAGAAAGAAAGAAAGAAAGAAAGAAAGAAAGAAAGAAAGAAAGAAAGAAAGAACATTTGTGTGGTACTGTGTTAATATGTTTTGTTCTGCTACTCAATCTCAGAATTTAAATGTAAGGTGAAGTGGAAGAATAAACGAGGTGGAGACGTGATGTACACAGCTAATACACAGCTTAGTTTGTAAACGATGCCATACTGAGAAATACTTTTGTGGAGCTGTCAGGCTTTATCAACTTTGTGTCAACTCATTTTGCAATGGCTTGAATGTAACCGACATGCACTTATATGAAAGAGGTATGCACAATGGCTTTAAATAATGGACTATAGCTTTACATCTTTTTAACTGAGGATTTCCAGAAACTATTCAATAAGACACAAGGAGGCTGAATTGCCAGTTTAACAACTATAACTCTTTTTCTTTTACCAGGAACCCATAAACATTTTTGGGAAACTCTCTTTACAGGGTTTAAATTTAGTTTTTGGCTTGTAGTTCTGGCATCTTAGGTTTCCTTTTATCTGTCTCCACTTTTCCATTTCAACATTCATTCAAACATCACAGGGTTGCAGCAGTAAATCACAAAACGACGTAATGACTATTTGTTTGTTGTTTTTACATGCAAATACCTTAGTTGAAATACTTCAGAGTTTAAAGGAACTGTCAATTTCTTATGAAAGCAACTTAAATGCTTGGTAGCTGCAGATTGCACCGAATCATTTGAATTTGTCCGTTGTGTGAGCTTCAATAGAATTGAATTAGACTAGTGAGAATACATTTGCACGATGTGAGTGTAATGTGACTTTTACTGTAAAACTAAAATCTGACATGTGGAATTAGTGTGAAGGTGGCCATATGAAACTTTTCTTTTTATAAACAGGATTTGTAGAAGAGTGCAGGTACATCTACCAGACATTCCGCCCCTATTCCAATTTATTTTATGGCTGTTGCTGAAATTGCGGAGGCCATTACTGCCAGAGGGATCTTTGAGGGAGCTCCCAGGGGGAACGCTTCCACACACAGCGCCTAAATTGTAATTTCTCTCTTTTTTTTGTTTTGACAGGAGATGCATCTTATCGCCTGATCTCCCAGGGACAATTTTTCAACATTTTTGTCATTTTTTTTGTCCCTAATCTGATTTTGTTCTTTTATATGTTTTACAGCAAGGAAAACTAGTCTTTGGGTTTTCAAGGACGCCTGCAGGCTCTCCTTGAACATTCTGAAGCGTTCCCCCCGCAGTTTGTAATCTTATACAAATCCAACTATCAGCAGTGGAAACCTTTTTAAAGACTTTTTTTTGACAGCTCTGTACTTTTTTCCCCCCACCTCTTTTGTCTTTACATTCTGCTGTTGCATTTCTCTCTCCTCCAAACCTCCTTCCCACTCTTGTTTAGAAGGTGCAACAGCACCGGGGGATTCATCTTTTTGAAGTGTGTGATTAATTCCCCCTCTTTTTAGGTGCACTGAACTGCAGCGTGGGAGTCCTTGTGTGTGTGTGTGTGTGTGTGTGTGTGTGTGTGTGTGTGTGTATAGCCACAGTGTCCCCATTTCTTACCTGAGCTCATTAATGCAATGTGAGAAAGTATTTTTTACTCATGCTCAACCCTTTCTTCTGTCCTTTCACAGTCTTTCCCTCTCATTGGTGCTACTGTTTCTCTTTCTTTCATCCTATTACCATCCTGTCCCATCCCATCCTCCTCTTCCTCCATCCTTATTTTCTGTCCTCCTCACACACTTACGCAAACGCACTCTTACGCACGCACGCACGCACGCACTTACGCAAACGCACGCACGCACGCACACACACACGCGCGCTGAGAGCAGATCAGAGAGGCCAATACTAACCGCTGTCAGCTTGTCACAGTTCAGCTTCAGAATGTAAATGTACTGCACTTCCTGCATAACAATATTACCCTGTCTGTGTGTGTGTGTGTGTGTGTGTGTGTGTACATCCAGGAAAATGTCCTACCTGCAGTACAGAATATAACTGAATCTGTATTTTTTATGTGCACCGATATGTTTTTCTGCAGAATACTGTGCTAAAACACAGCTGCAGCTCTATACATGTGCGCACGCTGGGGTGCATAAATAAGATAATAGCTAAGAATGAGAACTGATCCGCTGAAGAAGAATAGCAACAGAGGAAATCCTGTTATCTTGAGTTCCGGACAGAAGGTTTAAATTTTATACAAAAGTGAGATTAGGGTTCCTGTTGAGCCAAAACGACTCAGTATTATTTATGTAAATTAGTCAAGTGTGTACCAATAAAATACATGAAAAGGAATCTTTGATTTACCCATTAAAGCGGCTACGAGTAACATTTAAAAGATATTTTAAACAGCCTCATGTTTCCTCTGATAATCATAAATTACCTTTAACAGCAAACGAGACCATCAGTGCAAAGAAAGACGTTTTTATATAGTTTTTATTACTGCTTTTGGTCTGGTCGCACACCCAGTCCGATTTTCGGTTCGCTCGTGCAGGCTCTATGGTCACATATCCGTATTGGTCGCAGATTTCAGTGTGGCGCTGCAACGCGATTTGAGAAGCCTATCCCTCCAGGTGAGGGAAGGGGAGCGGGAGCCGAAAAGAGTCCTCACACTTTCAACACACAGACATGCACTATATTGTGCCCTTCTCAGTTCACACTCGCACGCCTGGCACGAGCTAGAAAACAGCTTTGCGACAGCGGGCGTCGTAAAAGTACTACCGCCTTTGTCCAAAGGGGACGCCAACGTGCCATGTTACTTGTAGTGGCTTTAATTGTATTCTTATCAAACAAAAGCCTGTCAACTGGCTTATGTTGAAAGGCCCTGCATGCCAAACCAAAATATTTGTCTGATGCTACTTGATAATGTAAGAACAACTTTATTCTATAATCCATTTTTCTTCATACATTTCCAAATGTTTTTTTTCTTCTTCACATAGCCAGCAGCTCTAGGGATGAAAATATTGGTCTGTTCACCATTTTAGTCCAGACATAAGTATCTCAAACACTTCTGTGTGCATTGCCAGGAAACTTTGTATAGATATTCATGGTTCCCAGATGATGTGTCACATCATACCCTGACGTCTCTTCTAGCACCACAATGAGGTTGATTTGTGGTCCAATTTAAATGTCTTAAAAACTTGATGCAGACATGTCCTCCTCAGGTTGAACTAGAGCAATTTTGGTGATCCCCTTAAATTTTCATCGAACGTCGCCATCGAGAAAAAACTCTAGTTTATCTAATAATTTAATTTGAGACAAAATACTGACTTTTTTAGTGCTGATTAGCAAACATTTGCATGACAAAACTTTCAAATAAGAAATAAAATATCACTGCTAAACAGCAGTATTCTAGCATTACTCTAACCATGTTTCCTCACAATTAATAAAGCAGTTTTAGCCATCTTAAATTGAATGACAATGGTGCAGCTCCTGTATGTCTTGTCCTTCAGATAGGAAGTCACTGGCAGAAAATTAATTGTGACATTTAAGTGTGACGACTTGTTGCATTGTTAACTGTTCTACAATGGAGCTTACTTCTTGGGAAAAAAATCTTCTAGCATATTAATATCTTTTGGAAAGTGCTATCTCCTATCAAATGATTTATGCATACCTTGTGGAGGTTTTGAATCGGCATGTTAAGTTTTCTTTATATATGAAATGCTTCCTACAGACTAGATGCTGTATTATGATGCAGACTTACTACTTTCAGCATAAGGCTTCCGTCTGCATGTGGGACTATAGGGACAGTGCCCACCTGCCCGTCCACCTTGCTGGTAACATGCTAGAATTGACAAAGCATGACGAGAGCTGCCCTCAACATGACAGACAGACAAATAAACATGACAGACAGACAGGCGGACTGGCAGACAGAACGTGGAGCATGACAGATTAAGTGCTTTGAGAGACAGACAGGCGGACATAGCTTTGTGCTTCTGTTTCAGTCGAGGATAAATCTGTGCGTTTTCCACATGGTAACAATCCCAGAGAGATTAGGGAGAGAGGAAGGATGTTGGCGCCGATGCATGGCAAAGCTTGGGGTATCTCGAGGTTTTCTGAAAAAATCTGATTTTACAGTTGTAAAAACTATGTCAGAACAATTTTAACAGACAAACAACCATAAAACTTAAAAAAGGTTGGATTGCTCGTGTTTAATCAGTGTATTAGGACATAATATACGTGTTCAGCTCTTTGTAATAAGCCTGTTCTACATTTATACAAGGACAAATATGCGCTCGGATCAAAGTCAATATGATCAACAGTCAAATCGATTTTAATCTCAATAGAATTTTTAAAAATATTTCTTTTAACTGCCCTAACCTACTTTGACCAATATATCCATCTGCACACAAATTGTAATGTTTTGGCTATGTTTCCAGTTACATTTAGCCACTACTATGTCACAATGTCTGTTGGTGTGAAGAGAAGGACCAAAGAAGAACAAACCGAGACAACTGATGGCCTGACTCAAATAGAGAGTGTCGGATGAGGAAAACAAAATAAGATAGTGGGAAAAAAGAAGAAAGATGGGGCCTTGCAGGACACACAAAATGAGAGTAAAAGAAAGAAAGAAACAGATGGAGGATAGAATAGATTCAAGAAGATGATGAAGAGAAATGGAGAGTGGAAAATAAGAGAGAGCAGGAAAAAGAAGTGGATACCAGGCGAGGGACACAACAAATCATTATTGAAGACAACCTCATCCTTCACTCTGGTGATACACACACACACACACTTTATAATCTAGAGTGTGAATAGATATGGCTGTTTAGTGCCAGCAGCACAGCTCCCGGTACCTGATGGCAGCAATCTGCTGAGTCAGGAGCTCTGCACTGCGTGCGTGCACGTGTGTGTGTGTGTGTGTGTGTGTGTGTGTGTGTGTGTGTGTGTGTGTGTGTGTGAGAGAGCTAGCAAATCTTTCACCACACACACACACACACACACACACACACACACACACACACACACACACACACACACACACACACACACACACACACACACACACACACACACACACACACACACACACACACACACACACACACACACACACACACACACACACACCAACATAGCCACAGGGGAGAGCTGACAAGAGTTCACTATCATTACCATGCCTGCAAGACGTCACTGTTATTACCATGACAACAGCCTCTCCCTGTCATCGCTGTGACAGCTGCTGGTCACGACTGTTACAACTAATGGGGTTCTTTGACACTATCAAACACAACAACAGGTCACTATTATTGATTTTATTATTATTCTCTGATTTTAGGATAGATTTTACGATGCATAACTCACATTTTAGGCTCTTCACAGTCAGGCCTATGGTTACATTTCAACTACAACTACTGACCCCATGTTCCCATGTAAACCAGAGGCTAAATCAGATGCAATCTTGATGAACTAACGTCAAGATTGATGTCAAAAGGTAATGCAATTACTTTAATTAAATCTCTTCATAAAAAGGCCAATAATAGTTTATAATTCTACTGTTCGTTAATTCTATTTTAATTTTCTTGTTTCATTGATTGTCTACTTTCCTATGTCTTGTCTTTGCTAATTTATTATTCTAACAATGAGATTACTGTGAAAATTAAAACTACCTCCTTTATAAGAGACTATAACAACAAGTGAAAATACAGTTTTCAATTTCACTAAGATTATAAATCACATTTTGAGACGATATCCAGCAAACAACGCAGCATCAACTCAACCAGCCAGCTTCACCCTCAAAGTTCTCCTTCACAGAGCAGCTGAACGAAATGCATCAAAGTCAGTCATCTGTGTAGAGTGGAAAGGAAATCTAGCTCCATTTATGTGGATGGTGTGTGTCACAATACCTGGCTTGGCTATTATTCCACTGTTCTCTGCTGTGCAGGTGTCAAGGGTTGCCTGCTGTGCAAAAAAAATGATGACAGGCCATTCTCAATGCTGTCCACCCACTACACTCAGTCGACAAGGGTTTGGGGTGTTACCGTTAAGCATTTGAGCTTTCCAAATGGTACCTTTTGTTTTTTTGAGGGGTGGGGCTTTAATGAATAGTGTTTGGCTAAAGTGCTAAGGGGGTAAAGGGTAATAGTATTTTATTTTTTTTAAATTTGTGTTTTTGTCAAAATTGAATTAGAAAAACCACCAGACATATAGCCATGTTTTTTTCTCTTACCTCCAGCAGCATCCTCTTCCAGTAGTTGTAGCTGCAGGTGGAAGATCTTCTCCTGGAGATCGCACAGGGTGTGTTTCATTTTCTCCCTCCGCGTCACCATGTAGCAAAGGTTACGCACCTGAAACACACATCATCATCGTTAAAAATCACATGTGGCGCAGTTTGTCTCATTTCATCTCATCATGATTTAGTGCAGGAGCAAACAAAAAAGACATAGAGGATATCAGACGTATACACAACAGACACAAGGGTACAACATACATTTTGTTCAGTCGTGTAGCTATTTCAGAAACATCATAACAATACACACACACACATAAATTGGAATCAATATTTTATCTTAAATATTTAGTGTGTGTGGGGTTTGCTATTTATCACAAAATATACCACCCAACACATTGTCTCTCTCTCCAAACCTTTTTAGGCTTTTTTTTAGTTAATTCTATTGGTTTTAAAATGCAACAATATTTAACATAAGATTTGTATGTGAATCCAGATATAATTGTACAATAAAAAGGTAAGAGTAAAGAGGTGACTTCCTGTTTCCTGCCAGTAAACTGGAAGCTCAGAATTCAGCCGAGCCCTACTGTTCCTCCATATTCCCAAATGACTCGCCCTATGAGCGTTATATTAACATACATGTGAGTGGATGGAGAGCAGAGAGAAGGGATATGAATGTGTGAGAATACATGCTTATCATGAGCACATATGGATGTTCAAAGAAAAACTGATTAGAAATGTTGTTGCTATTTAGTATTGGCAACAAATAAAAGATAAATAAACGGGAAGAAAACAAAGCACATGAATAGTCTGAGAATGCCACCGTGGGTTCATGGGTTGAAATGCAGTCCCTTGGCAGTTGTAGTTAAATGACAAATCCTTGTATCTACAGATAAAACACGACTGAATGAGCAAGGAGGAGAGATTAGTCCCCCCCATGTTTACTTTGTGCATAGTTCAATCCGACTCAACTTTGACCTGCAAAATTATGAGTCTCTCAGAGGTCTAGATAGTTTGAGTGAAGGGGATGGGTCTGACTTCATGAGGACACAGTGATTTTTTATCTACCAAATAACACAAGAGGTAGGATGCTCTTCCTTCTATCACTTCATGCCTAGGCGTATGTTAGAAAAAAAACTACTTCATTCAGGGTGTTGTCTAAAGTAAGTGTTTATACTGTCACTTGTCTGAACAGCCACACTTGATGACGCGGTAATAGTTTAAATATGGGGATACTAAAGTACAATTACAGACAATCTTTCCATGAAGCCATTCAAAGTGTTGCACTCGGTTGCACAAATGAAGAGTGACAGAAATACATGTGCAAAGGAGAACTTGTGAAGTTCAAACCCTTCGTACCTCCTCACACTCGATTGTCAGATTGGCTGTTTGAAAGAGGTACAGTGTGGGGGATGGGGTTTCAGAAATTGTTTCAGCATTTAGTTAATTTCCACCTACAGTGCTACAGTACGAAAAAATTCTTCCTGATAAGTGCCACGGCAACTGATTTCATTGATCATTCATAACTCATGTACTTTAATGGGTGGGAGTATAGCTTGGGTGATATATTACTTTAATGGAATGGGTTAATAGAGCTAATGTATAGAGCGTTTACTGTAGCTTTACTGTTCTGTAAATGTTTTTATTGCAGCATGCACACCATTGTAAAGTTTTTATAGCTGTGTAATGTCCTGATAGGTGCTGTTGTATGTTGGGTTCAAAGCAAACAGTTATGAGCTGTTGCAGAAACCAATATTAGCTACAAGACATATTTCTTTTCATGTATGGTAAATTGGGTAACATGTTGTTTTTGAGGGTCGTAAAGATTTTTGTGTACAGCTGTGGATATAATGTCCATAACATCCAACACATAGTCATGACAACAAAGTAACAAGAGAGAGAGAAAAAGAGAGAGAGAGAGAAAAGAGAGAGAGAGATAGGTAGACAGGGAGAGAAACAAATTGGGTCCAAGCCAGAGCATATGAATCCCTTACTAACAAGCCAGAAAGAAACTGGATCTCTGCCAACTGCATTTCTCTTACAACGGTAAATCAGTAATCATGTGTCTCAAACCACATAGGTGTGTGTGTGTGTGTGTGTGGCAGCATTATGCATGTGTGAGGCTTAAGATATGACTGCTGCTATTGGGACAGGACAGACTGTGTGCGTGTGTTTGAGGAGTGTAGAAGGGCACATCTAGATTCAGGGATTAGAGCAGCAAAACAAATAAGGGAATACAGATATAAAATCAGAAATATATTAACACTAATATCTTAGTCCATCTCTCTACCTGTAGTCCTAAGGGCATCAATACGTGTGAGTGTGTGTGTGTGTGTGTGTGTGTGTGTGTGTGTGTGTGTGTGTGTGTGTGTGTGTGAGCGCGTGTGTTTCAGCAAGATAAAGAGACAGAAAGAGAGCTAGGGCTGTATGACTTTGCCTTTGTGATAAAGAAACTGAATTGGGTTAGTTGTTTACTTAAACATTATATCTGTGTGTGTGTGTGTGTGTGTGTGTGTGTGTGTGTGTGTGTGTGTGTGTGTTTGCATCTGTGTGTTTCTGTCTGTGTGTGTGTGCTGGCAGGGCAGCAGGCTGACTGTTTATCTGTTGGTCTTGATGGATTCGTCAGCCTGGCCTATCTGACCCATTCCATCCCTGTTACAGCACTGCAGATAAAAATAGCAGCTCAACTGGGACACAATGTGCAGAGCCTGGCTTTGATTAGGACACTCTGTGTGTGTATGAGTGTGTGTGTGTGTGCGTGAGTAAGTGTACTTTTGTGTGTGTGTGTGTGTGTGTGTGTGTGTGTGTGTGTGTGTACGTACTGTTTTCCAAAACATCTACCTCTGCCTGGACAAATGACAGGGGAGTTTAGAACAGGATGGGCGGTGAAAAGCAGAGGAAGAGCAATGAGACTGAGAGTAGAGAAAAGTTTAGAGTAAAATAACAACCCTGTTTCCTTTACTTTAACTTTTTTATTTCTATCTCACCATTTACCCAAAATACTTTTATATTCTCCCCCAACTCTGGATATCAAAGTCAACAGTCTTAAGCAATTCAGCCATTTTACTTTTCTTATTCCAGCAACTGAAGAAATGAACCAAACCAAATTTTATTTAAAAAATCTTTGGAATATGGAGATGAACCACGCATATTTAATGTAATTTAGTGTGTTAACTGGGGGAAATGTTAAAAGGATCCCAAAAGATTTCAAGCATTTCCAAGCCTTACCTTTTTAAATACAAAACTATTATTGTTGTATGTCAAATAGTAAGCTCAATTTTGGCACAAAGGTCTCAAATAGAATGAAGTATTATTGCTTGTGCTGCTTTGCTGCAAAAAAAAATAAATAAATCTTGATGTATTATATGAACATCAAGATCTAGTCTGGTGTGTGAAAGCAGAATTTGACATCACTATTCAGCAAAGATCACCAAGTCCAAAGAAGACCAATGAAACCAAAGCAAACCAACACGGAAGAGCAGTTAAGATTCCATTAATTTCCTTCTGATAAAGAGATATTATTGTGGTGGAAGCTTATTAAAGTATCAATATTTATACAAGTCTGGTAATCAGGAGCGGCTATATGTCTCAGGATATCTTCACCAGCCTGAAGTGGAATAACAACATGCCCCTTCTCCATGCTGAGAGGGCTTTCATCAGAAAACGGAGATTGGTTATATATTGTGTCTTTTGGCCTCTCATCCATTATAAATGTCTTTTTTCCCTGATCAGTCAGGTGAGATGTCTGCTTGTTCATGACCTTTTTTGTTGTACCGTCTGGCAACCACAAATTCAATATGACATATTTGTGGACTTAGGACATTCATTCATTCGGCCAGTGTAAATTAAACTTGACAGGTAATTTGCTTTTTGGCAAGTGAACCGAAGAGCAGGTTTAAAACACTGGTTGAGACAGAGGTAATAAAATAAAATAAAGCTAAATGAATCCAATATATTAAGTGGAAAATGCTTGATACCAGGAAACAGCTAAAAGATGCACTGCTACTTTTCTCATCTTGCCATTCATCCATTACTCCTCTTACTGGTTCATCCATCCTCCTTCCTCCCTTGATGCCTCACTGACCGAACCCACCTCCTTTCTATCTCATCCATCCATGACGCGACAGGCTGGAGATAATCAACATTACAAGTGTATTAAAGGTGAAGTGAGCAATATATTTAGGTTAATATACGTATTAAATCGCTCTATATTCATACAGTGATCACTTATATAGTGTGCGCGTTACATACCTCCGATCTCTCAGTCACCCGCTCTGCATGTAATCGTCAAATTAAATTGTTCGGGGATCCCGAAAGTAGTATCCAATCAGAAGAAAGAACGCTACAAACCGGCACCCGTCTCACTGCCGGTGCACCCGCAGAGCAGATGGGTGAATGTTTATTCGCCTACAATGGCGGAGCAGGTAAAAATCCTTCCCAATGTCTGTTTTGATGGTTTTTATCATGTTTTATCACACTTATGGATCTGAGATGATGCTAGATAACTCACTGCTTGAAGACCGCAGTGCATTAATGTGGTGACGTAGGGACGAGCGAGGGGACTGCTAACTGCAGTAACTGACAGGAAGTTAGCTAAAAGAACCATTTGGCTTACAGCACCTTTAACTGTGCTGAGCAAGGCGAACGCCTCTAATACCACACAGCTCTCTCACTCACTCTCTCTCTAACTATATGCAGGCATGTTCACTTGCAGGCTGTTGATCTTTTCTCTCACAGTCTTAATCAAACACACACACACACACACACACACACACACACACACAGGCAGTGGTCAGCAGAGCACTGGCTGTCATCAACCACTAATTACAGAAACAGGTGTTTGGCAAGAGGGCACAATGCCCTATCTGTGTGTATGTGTGTGTGCGTGTGGTGTGTGTGTGTGTGTGTGTGTGTGTGTGTGTGAGAAAAAAGGGAAATTGATTTAGTCATAATTTGTAAGTGACAGCAATAAAGAGCA
The DNA here is from genome assembly GCF_949987685.1 of Ammodytes marinus. Lineage (NCBI taxonomy): Eukaryota > Metazoa > Chordata > Actinopteri > Uranoscopiformes > Ammodytidae > Ammodytes > Ammodytes marinus. The sequence goes on from NC_137218.1 coordinate 8,790,925, forward strand.
AGAGAAATAGGATATTTTTCCATCAAAATGTTACAATGTACCAGACAAACTTTGTTTCGCACACACAAAATTTTAACTATTTACAATTTTAAAATGTAATGGACCAGCCCTAAGTAAGACTAAACAGTAGAGTGACAGTAACAATCAATTTTGAATAATAAACGTCATTCTAAAAGGAATCTCTCAGAGTGACATTATGAAATCTCATAATAGGAAAGTATAGGTGTATAACAACATTAGTAATGGCTGTGGCCCACTTGCACCAAGACCCTGAAACCAAAGCAGCTAAATTGAATTCAGCCATCATTCATTTTATCTTAGTCTTTAATCCAAAACATTTCCATCAGCATTAACTGCATGTTCTCTTTTTCATACAACCTCGCTTCCACTCTTTCCGCTCAGCCAATGATTAAAACTTCAGGATTTTTCTCCCTATTTTTGACATAGCCACTCAATGCACAATTTCATAATACGCAACAGGTGGGTGGAAAATACAGTTTTTAATGAGTGAGCCTGTGTGTCTCCATTTCGGAAGCAGTGTGTAGGTGAGTTTGTGTCTGCTGCAGTGTTTCAGTGTGGGTCTGAGGAAGACAGTGTGTGTGTGTGTATGTGTGTGTGTGTGTGTGTGTGTGTGTGTGTGTGTGTGTGTGTGTGTGTGTGCTTGCTTGCGTGTGTGTCCTGCCCCAGGCGGGAAGGCAAGAGATGCGTCACAACTAATTCCCAAACTGATCTCTGAGATAGACATAAACCCAGTGGGAGCAGAGAGGGAATGCATGTGTGTGTTTGTTTTCATTGCGTGTGTGTCTAAGTGACTGTGACTAAATTTGGATTTCATGGTATTGACTTAAGTGATGTGTGACGCACATGTGGTAAATTGCTGTAAAGACTAATAGACGAACAAAAATGTTGAGAAAAAGAAATCTGACACAAGTAAGAAAACAGCTATTTGAAAAAAAAATGAACAATGGGTAATATCTCTCATTCAGAGAAGAAAAGAGTATATCAGCTAAGTAACAAAGGAGATAAGCCTCTTTATTGTTTTACTTCTTCAACTAACTTCTATCTCAGATCTATATTGACCTGACCCTCTCAGCTCCCAGCGTATTGACTAAAAACCCATGCTGCTTACTAATGAGCACCATCGACTGTTTGCTGGCCCTGAAACACACACACCCACCCACCCACCACTGTGAGGAAGCAGCCAGCTAAAGATCAAGATTATTGATGTTTAATTGGCCCAATATCAACGTTCAACCCAATATGGAGATCCTGGGTTAATTACTAACAAGACAATCCCAACTGGAATAATTAAACTCGAGTGTGTACTTAACTGCAGACAGCTTGTTATAGAAGGAGCTCAGCGGTGATTACGTCTTAAGTCCAACACTTCATCAATTTCTGCCATTCTCAAGTGTGTGGCATCTATTAGTGACACTGCTGAGATTACTGGGCCAATTTGCTATTCATACCTGTATCAATCATCATAAATACAACTATAAAAAAAAAGTTCAGATCGTTCAGCAAAAGAAAAAACTGTTCTTACAATGTATCCAGGAAACTCAACATTTCTTCTACATTGATCAAGTGAGCACTGGTGTTGTTTGCTGAATTTAAAACTTTACAGTTAAAACCAATAATTCATTTATTTGGATTTATTTTATCTTTATATGCACATATTTACAAGTACAGTGCATCCACTTTAATTGCCACTTTGAGACAAATGCAGCAGAAACTGAAAGTCTGCTTACTTATTTCTCTACGCTGTTTTTGTTTACAAAAATATCAGCCTGGTATCTGCAGACAAACAACTAGCTTGTGTTAGCTAACCAATAGCGACAGAATGAAGACTGTCACACACTTCTCGGACAACTTTCATTGCTTCACATCTCGTAACCAGAGATAACATCTCCTCCATAAACAAACTCAGAGCTCAGATCAGTGTGCAGAGTCTGTTTTCACTCTTTCCCTACTGTAGATGTGATCTCTAGATTGGCTTGCAAGATAGTCAGAGTCAAACTGTGAAGGGTCCACAAAAGACTGCAGTTATTCACGTCAGTGTACAGGACTATAGTAACTTAAGGCATTTAATATGCTTTCATTATTAACCATCATAACCTTGCTGTGCAGGTTGTACAAACCTGGTATCCAGAAAGTATATATTTTACACATCATGAAGCCCTTACCCCTCCAATTACATCCAATACGTCTTACAGATATGTATGTATTAAGAAAATCAACAAATAAATGTTTATTATGATTTAGAAATTGGTAACTATAATTGAAACGATTATTTTTGTTTTTTTCGCTGGTAGGCAAATAAAACAAAACAGCCTCAAACAAAACTCTTTTCCACAAGACTTGTGATTAACTGAAGAGGAAATTTCTAACATAAAATGTCTAGTACATCCTGTAAAAGGTGCCGGTAATGGTTCTCCTTCACAGTCCACACTCAAATATATAACACCCCAGTGACCTTCCACGCAAAGCAAAACGCCTGTGCAACGAGTCATAAATCCTTTTCATGATCCTACAGGGGCAGTTAGATATCTTAGACACCTCGCATCCTCATCTGTCACAACATTACCAATTTATGAGCGAAAATAAAAACCTGTCTGAGGGACTTAAGTTAGCTGAATGAAATGCTTCTGACTCAGAGCCAGAAAATAAAGTTTAGTTTATGGTTGTCAAATATCTTGACCATGAAGCATGTTTAAGAAACACGACACAAATGATGTTACGATCATTTTGGGTGAAAAACAAAGACCACATGACATGTAAAGCTATTGATCCTGTAATGATGCCCTTTGACATACACCTGCAGTGAAGAAGCAGCTAATGTATAATAGTTAGCCATGTTGATTCCTACACCAGATTACAGTTGTTGAACTGATACAACGTGGCTGCCGATCTCTGATGAATAACACCAATAAGGCACTGACAGGATCTGTATGTCACTGGCTAGTTTCTAGTCATAGTATCAAACGTATGCTACTGAATATTAGTATTCACATACCGGTTAATGTTTTCAAAAGTGAAAGCATCAAAACACTCTTGGTACCGATTATAAGTATATTAATCAATAAGAAGAATCACTAATTCTGCTCCAACTCAGAAGATCGTTTTGGTGTCAAAGAATAAATGTCAAAAGTCAGCCCACCCTTGAAGTTATGGACACTGACTTCAACATCCACAAGACCAACTTCATTTTCTTGTCAAGAGTTACAGAACTATTTATACCTCTGTCATGTCATTAAATGTGAAACAACAGCCTGCAGCTAGTTAGCTTAGCTTACCATAAAGACTCGAAACGGGGGGAAACAGCTAGCCTGACTCTACCAGAAAGTAATAAAATCTGTCAACCAGCACCTCTAAAGCTCACTAATTACCAAGTCACGTCCAGATTTATGTGAGATTATTTGCCAGTGACTTCCTCCTAAAACATATATATATTTTTTTTTTACTAGTTTATGTCCCAAAACTACTCCTTTAAAAAATGGTGAACATTAGGGATTTCTATCTAAAATGTATTTTGGTAGGCTTGAGACTCATTCATGAGTAAGCCCAGAAGCAGAACGCATTGCTCCAGTTCTCAAATTGCTGAAGGATTGATTTTAAAATACTATTACTTCTTTATGAAGCAGAAAATGGTTTTGGGCTCTGTAATTCGCTACTGTGTTACAGACCCTCGAGACCTATCAGATCCTCTGGGAGTGGATTGGTTACTGTTCTGAGGGTTACAACCAAACATGGTGAAGCAGCCTTCGGCTTTATGTTACACAAATTTCTATCAAAATAAAGGCATTCGATCTCTGTAATGTATTATAATTTCATTGTATTTTATTCAATTTTTCCTGCTCATACTCTTAGCAGATCAGTCTTATGCCCTTTGTGAAGGTCTTTGTGGTAAAATGTGCTTTACAAATGAACCCTCCTTGTCTTGCTCTGACATGCAAAATCCTATGCAAGTCCCTGCGACATAAACAGATGGTATAAAATACTGTGGGCTGAAATAATAGCTGCTATGAAGGCAGATGTTGGTGGCAGGATCACAAATATCCGTGTTGTGAATCGTAAAGACCTTCAGATAATATCAGCTACCTGTGGGATAAAGTATCTCGGTGCGAATTTGTTACCTTCCCTCTATAGTGCCCTTGAGAGGACCCTAAAACAGTTGGTGGCACGATTTCACCCACTGAGGCTGTCAGAGCGCAAAGCATAAACACTCCTCACAGTGGGAAAGGTTGGCCATTGTGCATTATCTTGGTTCCTTTTACTACTGGTCACGACCCAAAATAAATCATAAGCATGTAAGGTGAGCGGGTGCACACGTCCCAAGATAAAAGAAGCAATATTTGGATTCAATAAGCCTGAATGAGGATGTGATATTAAATTTGAATCTTGCATCCTGTGCAAAGGACATTTTGTCCGATCTTCTACGACCTTAGTGTTTACACAAAACTCTGCCTTGTCTAGTTAGAAATGCAGTTATTAACCAGTTACTATTGTGTTTATTTTAATTATACATTGTTTACTTGAAATATAAAAACAGCACTTTGTGTGCTATGGAGTTGAACTAGAAAACATTTATTTATTTTGAAATATGATGAACACACATCAACATTTCCTGATAAGCACATTTTGACTTCAGTCCTTCACATCTTTCTTCTCAACTTTCCACCGAACAGTAAGAAAGCAGTCAAGTTAAAGCCTATACTTATATGCAACTGATAACCAGAGACAGGCAGCCTCACATAATCCCCTGCATGAATTAAAATGTGGCAGCTCAAATACAAATTTGAACCAAACGCTGCAGTTAACGTCATTGTGCACCTGTAAAATGTAACTAAAAGCAACATATTTAAGCCACAATAATTCACTTTGTTTGCAGTATTTACTGCCAGCATTTTACTGCATGAGCAGAAACCTACAATATGTTGTGGGTCTGTTACTTTGATGTTTCCCCAGAACCAACAGGACTAGTTTTCATTGGACCTGAAGCTAAAGGTGGGAGTCATTTTGGATCTTGGGTAAATTAAAGTTTAAAAGCAGATGATGTATAATTCATGAAAAGCACATGAGAAAGTCTAGACAGCTCTGCTGCAAAGTGAGCAGACTTCAGAAGAAAGACAGGTGGGCGGCAAATCAAGAATAATCCAAGAAAAGAGAAAGGGTGTGAAAAGCTGGATTTATTCTTGATGCAAGGGGTTAAACAGGAGTCCTGCTGTAGATACCTAGGATGTTTTGCCTGATAGATCTGCATCAGATTTCACCACTAGATCGATGTTAGGTATGTCGTCGTGAGACCACATTGTGGTTGAATTATATTCCTCCCAATAAGTGCTTCACTTTACTTTAAGATATAGATGTAGTAGTGATTGTGCACATCCAAGGGACTTGTATTTTTGCTTTTCTCTTTTCAGAATGAGACATTTTTCTGTGCAATTGCAAGATGCATGGTAATGAAAATTGTTAAAATGGTGTTTATGTATTGTGCTTTTAATCAAAAAGACAAGTATCATATATTATTTACCAACTCACAAACCAATGGTAGCCTATTACCATGCAAGGTACTGGCCTTGTCATCAATAACAGGTCTTGTGGTCCCAGTGGGCAGTACTTTTTTCAGAGGTGCATATGAGTAAGTGACATGGTGATGCTGATAACCCCTTAAACGTAAAACTATGAATCAAGCTTAAGAAGAGAGAGACAGGATACAGGTAGAGAAAACTGAAGAAAAATTAATTGACATGCATTGGGACCTTCTGCTTGTCAAAATCAAAAGACAGACTTAGGAGTGAGGGAAGAAAGCATTAAGGGAACATGAAAGACATGGGAGGAGAAGAGGGACAGAAGGATGGACATAATAAAGGAAGGGAGGAAAGAAGAAACGACAGAACAAGATGAAAAATGGAATGAGAGAAGGAAGGAAATAGGAGAAAGTGGGTCAGACAGCCAGACAAACAGTGGAGGCTGCTGCAGCTGGATACGGAAGACTGAAGCTTTGTGTCAGACACACACACAATAAAATATAGCACACACGTCAAAGCCTATCACTTCCAAATACTTCCAGACACACACAAACTCAATGATTTATTAGCTCCTGCTAGCCAGTCACCAACAACATAGAGCCGCCCATCTGGGATCCATAGCAACATCATTCTCCAATCAGAGCTCACATGTTTAGCTTTTGGCGATGTGACTGTGTGTGTGTTTTTCATCTCATGCATCTGAATACAATTAAAGGTCTAAGGTAACTGTGTTGTCCACTTAACTTTATCTTTGTATTGTATGTGTGACAGCTTTCTATCATACAGGATAACATGTATGCACACACACACACACACAAAGCCATTCATTTCTAAATGAATGGCGTGACACCAATACCAACTACTCTGCACTAACTCCTCACACACTTTCTATGAAGAGATAAAGGGGGAAAGACAGACATGGAGGGAGAGAAATAGAGAGAGCAACAAACACACACACACACACACACACACACACACACACACACACACACACACACACACACACACACACACACACACACACACACACACACACACACACACACACACACACACACACACACACACACACACACACACACACACACACACACACACACACACACACACAGAGTTTAATTAAAATGAGAGGAGAGTGTGTACACAGCACACTATGTCTAATAGCAAATATGTAAAGATCAAATCCCGGTCATGAAAACCTTATTACTCCAAAGCCTTCGTCTCTACTGGATTGAGGTTTTATTGGACAAACTGTTTCATGTCAGCAAACAAAACAGGATTTGGGGAGGGATTAAATTGTCTCCAAAATCTCACTTGACAATGTATCCAGACAGCGTGGATCGCCTGTCTCACATGCAGCATGCATAAGCCCTGACAGGATTAAAGAAGAGGCTGATCTGAGCTTTTGAAAAATGTTAGTCCTTCTCACCACACGGTTCCTTAAGGAATCCCCAGTACTGCTCAATAGGAATAAAGTCTTTTACTGGTGGCCAGCATCACTTTGCTCAAAATGACCATGTGTTGTAACAATCAATATTTATTTGAACTTGCCATAAACAATCTGGAAATCCGCATTCAGCACAAGGGATGAAATAGTTTACCTTTCAGTTTAAACATAATTCATTATTTTACTCTGTTGCACTGCACAGAAAAAGCGGAAGAGGGGCTAGGGAGATTTCAACAATGGTTAATTGTGGATAAAGCACTAATGAACAGATGCCACAGTGTTGTATTTGGCAGGTGAGGTATAGGTGCCTCCCCCAACCACCTCTTCTCAGGAGGGGAAGTCAGGAAGGAAGTAATTTAGACTCAAATCACAGTCAGCAGTAGAAGGGCTTCACACAGCACGGAGTAAGGCCTAATTGGCTATGTTTTATTGGCCCGGCCAGCCAGGGGGAACTGGAGGCCTGAGGAATGTGTTTGCAGATGCTACAGGCTTGCTCTGCGGGGACGTTTTATTTCATAATGGTTTGAGAGGCTTGCTGGGGATGAAATAATAGCATGCGGGAACGTCAGCAAAATTGTATTCAGAGCTGTACAGTGAAACTCAGTATGGGAAGTGATGGAGTTTTGACGCTAACAGGGTGGGGCCAGCTCAGTATAATCTTTGAAATCTCCCAATTAGTTTCAATTTATTGTTCTCTGGATTTACAGAGCGAGGACAAGCTTCCCTACTGAAAGAGAGCTGGGTGGATTATATGTGCTGGCAGCTATCTGATTTGCTCTGACCATAGAAACAAGTTAAGAAGGCAATCATAATAAAACAATAGCCAGTCTGCTTGCATCAGCATCCATATGTACTGCCTCTTTTAGCATCAGATCAGATCATTTCTACCCTTCTAAATCCTGATAAAAATCCTTTTGCCTTGATTAATAAACCTTAAGTTGCTATCTGTGAATTTGAACATGTTCCAACTACAAGATATATGGCTATACATCAACTGTCAATTGAAGCAATGTTCAATCCGAGTCACTGAAAATGGAACAGTTATCACAACATTTCATCTACATTAGAAAAATCAAATGAGGACACAGTTGCACTGGAAGAAATGCAAACATGCAAAACAAGGTCACTTGAAACCACATGTCTTACTGAACGCTTTTATACAGATTGAGTGAAGACTAGTGAAACTAAAAATACTGTTGCACAGTGTATGATTCTAATCTATCATCCTAACTCCACTGACACCCTGAGAAAAATGCTTTTAATATAAATACCACAAACTGTCTTATAAAAGTGATCTTTTGCAGCCTTAAATAACTTTATGTTCCAGCAAATAAACACCCTTCTCCAATAAATGCCTGGTCAAAATACTGTTTGCATTGCAGTTCATAAAACTGCCCACAAAACCACTCAAATGTGCTCGAAGCAGCCATGATAACATCACTCAAGTATGTCCCCAATATAATAATTTAGGTCTTTAATATTTTAACTGGACACAGAATGCTGTTAACTATGATGCTATACCATAAATGTGGGCCTGCTATTGAGAGAGGTTTGTTCATAGCAGCTTGTTTTTGATGTGTAGAAAAGCAAAGTCTGCCTTTGGTTATGAGATATAACGTGGTTGATCCCACAGCTGAAACAAATTAAGTACTAGAATATTATTAGACGCTTTGGTTTAAAATACAATACAAAATACCCAAATGGAAACAGATTATATGTCTAAATCTAATCAACTCTGGTCCTTGCCTAAGTATTGCTGCCTGTCCTGAAAATGTAACTTTCACTAAAAGCTTTGTGTTGGCAGTGGTTTCTTTGTATACCATAGAAGACTGATAAAATACACACACTAAACACACACCAAGTGTAAAACGGCAGCAAAATCTTGATAAATCAATATGTCTGCAAGGTAAATTTTTCAAACGAAAGCTTTTTGATTCCTCAACTTTAGTCAAGATTTAGCTTTTTCTCTGTTGAAGCCAATACAAGAACCTGATTGGCTGCCTCCTTGGGTTGATTGATAAAAGGTGTTAAGTAGCAGCACCCAAACATTTACAACATTTCCATCCGGTTCTCTACTGTCTGTGTGTTTAACAAACAAATTTGAATTTGAAGGTGAATGTATTGTATGTTTCAGAACGCGCTTGTACTTATGCATTAAGAATTGCGATCGTAGGAGCAGGCACAAATGTAAGCACAGAGAAGTCTGACATTATGAGGGCTAATATATTCGTCCTTGTAGCCTAACTAGGTAAACCAGGGACGATATTAGTTGATGCTGTGAGGAAACTTTTCACAAAATGTACAGTATTTGTTTTCCTCATAAAGAGTAACAAAAAAGAGTAAATGACAGATGAATAAATGAAGCAGTAGATAGATAAATATCCTGGTGCTTGATTGCCCACACTAAAAGAGGCCAATGTGCATCAAAATGCTAATGCGGTGCAAAATGCATCAATACTGTTCACAAGCTCTTAATGTCTTAAGCCAAATTAGAGCCCAAAGCTTCCCCAAATACTTTCCCAAAGGGCATCATGCTTAAGACTTCCACACAAACGTTATCCAGTAGCATTTAATATTAAATATACAAGATTCAAAAAGCCTTGTTTAAGTTGACTGCATCAGCAGGGTCTCAGAGGACGTTATTAAATTGGACCTTATAGGGAGGCGCTTGCTGTCAAGTCCTGCGAAGCAAGATTTTCCGGTTGAGTTGCGGCAGTGTGTCGGCTGGTACTGTCTGAGAGACCCTGCTGTAAAATATTAAAGGCCCAGGTCAACTGGGGGGGGGGGGGGGGGGGGGGCGCCTCATATCACTCTCATTACTTATTGACGTACCCCTATCTCTGTGTTATGCAGCTAGTGAGCCTGTAGTAGTGTGAGAGTTTGTTGTCAGAGACAGGGTGAAGACGTTCCATATGTTCATGCATTAACAGGGCCACATATGGACTCAAATGGTAATGTTAAAATGTACACAAACACACACACACACAGTGCAGCAGTCACATACAGGCTCACATAAATACTATATGATCATGTACTACAGTGCAGGTTTTCAGTTATTATCAGTGTTGTATGTTCAGTAAATGGGTACATTGGTAGGCCTGTGTGCATGTGTATTCATAACTGCATTGTGTGTGGGTTGCATGTAAGCTCATTGGTGTGTGCCAATGTGTGCATTCAATTTCATGCATATACATGTTTACACAAATTTATTTTCATGCATGATTATTGGATGACAGGATATCTGTGGCAAACGCGTGTATGTGCAGGGATGTGCACATTTGCTCAGTGCCAGGTACTTTGTGTCTATGTGTGTGTGCCCTTCCATGCTGCTCCTATTGTCCTATCAAAGTGACATGAATTTAAGGTTTAATTTCCAGTGAATTATTTATCACCACAGAAGCCTTGGCAGTTGGCACCTGCCTTGGCCAAAGGTATGAAAACATATACCCCCCACGCACACACCTGACATGTATGTATGCAACACACACACACACACACACACACACACACACACACACACACACACACACACACACACACACACACACACACACACACACACACACACACACACACACACACACACACACACACACACACACACACACACACACACACACACACACACACACACACACACACACACACACACACAAAGCGCAACGACACCCTGACACGCAGGATTATACAGCCAGAACAGCTATAAATATTTATCCCTCTTCCGCCTCATATTTATTTCATCCAACAGAGCTTGTATCAGAGGGGCAGTGGGATGGTGAGAATATCCAGAGAGAGAAAGGAGGGAGGAGGTGATAGAGAGAGAAAAATGAATAGATAGGGATGGAGAAAGAAAAGGTAAGTGAGACAACAGAGAATATTTACATTATAAAAGGAACAGGTTGCAAGGGACTGTCGAAAAATAAGAGTAAAAAAAAGAGGCAGTCAGTCACAGATGCTTTTTACCCCCAAGAGTTGAAGAAAAAAGTATCAAAATTGCTACTAAGGAGTCTTGTATTACATCACATAATGCATATTCCAGCAATATATAGATTTCTCCAATCAGAAGGGGAGGGTATCACAAACAGTATATTTCATATGAAACTAAAATGAACCACGACACCTAACAGTGGACCTCTGTGTCTCATGTTGAAAGCTCAATGTTGAAATACTGTACACGTAGTATACAAAGATAAACATAAATATGTTTAACATGATTTGTATTAGTTTTACTTGTGGTTTTTATTTCCTCATAATGTTCCACTGCATGTGTTGAATACTGTAACCATGAAGATGCATGTGTAGAGTTGACCTATTCACAGAAACAACTACATTTTTTTTTTAATCGATGCAGCATATCCAGACAAATCTGTTTTTTACTACATACTCTCTCACACATTGCAACTGGAACTCTGGTCACAGATGCAGGTGTGTTATGTTTTTGGTGGCTAATGTCTTCTCCAGTCACTAATGTAAAGCAGAGGTCTGGTAAGCTAATGTATTTCTAACTCCACAGCTCCTGATTATTTTCACTTTCAAACTTGAAGACTTGAACTTAAAGCCACAACGAATGCTGACTCAAGTGACATCACTTGAAACCATTTATCAGATTTCACACATATCCCTCTGGAGCCACAAAAGGTTTAACACAACTTCCCCAAGACCTGGAAACTGACTTTCAAGTGTAAAATCTGGGTTTCCCGTTCAGATACAGAACAGCCTGAGATCCCACACAGCCCCCTAACCCAACACCAGGACTATCTTGAATGAGAATAAGGACCATAATTAAAAGAAAAAAACGTAGATTTCCATCTTATGAAAGAATCCTGAAAATTGGACATAGTATTACGGTGGTAGTGCACAGTACATTAACATCTTAGTCGAGTCTCAGATGACATTTATGACTAGCATATAACCATAATTACATACAATGGGATTTTTTATTCATAATATTACGTTTTTGGATCGTTATTTATCAATAGAACCCTAGTTGAATATTTTTCTGGTGAATCTTTCCTCGTAGATTCAACATGTCGGTATATCATGGGAATCTCACAGTTGTAGATGTGGTTGTAACCAACATACATGACGTTTCATTGAAGTTGGCATAATGAAGTGTTTCTGATCTCTGGAAGGCAGCTCAGTGACCTTGTGGCAGAGCCTTATCAAAGGCCTGGGCCGAAGGAGCAACTCACTGTAAGCTTTGAAGCCTTGGGGCTGCGTTACACAGCCAGGCTTAGCATGCAGCATTTTAAACAGCAGTGGATCTCAACAGGAGCTTTCTGTGAATGGAGCTTGAGGCTACCTGAAGGTGTAAAAGCCAGCTTTCACTTTCAGCTCAAACAGAATGATGCAGCCAGATCCTTGGGCAGAACAAAGAAGGGAGCAAAGGAGCATTTGAATATCGTTTTTGTGAGCATTTTTCACCCATAGCTATCATTTTTAAACTTGTTCTGGCACGTGTCAAGTCTTTTATGTTCATTAACTAGGGTATTTCTTCAAAATTTACTCTGATTCAAGTTGGCTTTTTCATAGTAGCTGCGGTATTTGGCCATGTGTACTATGCAAGCATGTGCTAAAAATCCTACTTAGGTTAGCATTCATATGTAGCTTTAAAACAACAAATAGGACTTTTCAAGAAATATCAGTTGTCATTAGATTTTTGAAGGCTTCTATGATAAGGCTTTTTGCAGCAGTGACTTGTAGCAAAATGTCAACATCAATAATACTAAGAGAAATACTAAATTACACTCTACCCCAAGAGGATTTGATCTTCTTTAAACAAGATAATAGGTCACAAGCTAGAGTTATAAAACAATCTCCCACCGGTAATGAGATCTTTCAAAAACACAAAGCAATCCTTTTTTTTTAATTCCCTAATTTGTTTGATTTATAATGTGAAATAAACCTCACAATATCAAATGTGCCGATAGATCCCCCTGGATTACTACATTTAGGTCACAGCTGTTCTCATCTGAATTTGCTCAGACACAGCGAGTGACGTGTTGTATTTGATCCGTCCTTTAAAAAAGTATATGTATGAATGTCTTCGATCAAAACTTGTTTGATGTGCTCTCTCTGGAGAACCCATCAGCAAGTATGAACATAGGCCAAAAAATCCTGCAGCAGTGAACTCGTAAACTACAGCGAGAGCCAGACAGCTCCTCTCAGGAGTCTCCGTTACTCTTACCGGTCACTTTGGGAGCAAGCCAACCATGATTTCCAGACCTGGTCCTTCCTTAATCTTACAAATAAGACCCGTTTGGCTGGGAAAACACTTAATGTGCCTGTCGAATGTTGAGATTTAACAGGAATTGTTGCCGGTAGACAGAAAAAGCCCATGTCATGGATCTCTCCTAGTACCTTGAAGCATCTTGGAAACAGACAGCGGCTTAAAGAAAAATAAATGATTGTGTGGAGCAGGGCTGTGTGTGGGGAGCCAGGGTTGACGTTGATCCAACAGGGTGGGTCTGTCTGCTGCATGACTCGGCCCGTCTGGCCCGCAGCAACAAATGTGTAGGTGTAAGAATGTGTGTATGTAAGCGATGCATGTGTGCATGCCTCCGTCGGTATGCATGTGGCCTGATGAATGATCCTGTGTGCGTGCTCATGTCAGCGTGTGTACATGTAAGTGGTAGTGAGGCATGTAAATCGACATCACTCTGTGTGTGTGTGTGTGTATATATGTCTCTTATAAGCAGGCACAGGCACAGCAGCAGAGTCATTGTGGCACTCTTTCTGTGTCTCTGTCCTCTCACTGAACCTATCTTATGTTGCGTAACACCAGAGACGTTTTCGTGCCAGATGAGCGGTTGGGGTGGGTGTACGATGCACAAGGGGGAGGGGTTGGGGAGAGAGGGTGAGGAAGGTTACGTCTAAAACAATCAGATGATTGGAATAATAAAAAATAAACAGACTGAAGAGTCAAGTGACTCTCCCTCGTCTGTTTCTCTCTTTGTTGTCTTTTCTCTTCAACCGAATTGAATGTGCTGGCAATGAAAGGAATAAGAACTTATGGGAGAAGTTGCAGACTGGACAATGCGTACAGTACATACACTATACAGTATATATGTCTATTCTACATGCCAACATTTAAACAACCTCATCTGAGTGGCGTATAACTGCATTTTACATTGAACAAGGCTCTTTTCCAAAGTCATTCAATACCAGGTTAACACTGTAATGTTTTAGGTCATTTTTGCAAATTTGAGGCTCTCCACCAATTTCATACATCAAATTCGGTTTACTGGTCATGAGGAATGCTACGCGGCCAATGAAAATAGTTGCACAACGACTTCTGTCCCTCTGGGGGAATTTGGTCAAGCCGGACAAAATGTCTTTGACACATTGTAACAAGAACAGCTACTATTCTGCCACAAACAAACTGTGGTTGTGAATTTTAAAGGACACAGACATTTGCTATTTGGATCAGAAATAAAACCGTTAGTTATGAAAAATGTACAACCCATTTTAGGCTTTAGATTAGGATATCGCTGCCTCTTCTGCTTCAAGTTTAACTATTAGTTTTAATCTTAGTTTTGTGAGTACCCTGATGAAAAAACTGAATATTGCTTCTGAATTTAGATAAATCTGAGGTATCGGAGATAGAGGATATTCTGACATGATATTAAGGTATTTGTGTGTCACTGCACTGTAGGACGAAATTTCGTGAGACCAGGTTGGATGTACTGTATGTCATCATTATACCATTATAATATTGTACATCATTTATTTTTGCTGCCTGGTAAATGTAGACAATTTGAATCTTGCACACATTTCAAAGAAAACAAAACAAACAAAGATTATAAATAAACAAATACTTTTAAAAAGAAAGCTCTGTAATTCTAGAGAAAAGACACGACTAAGGTAAATAAATAAATCAGTTGAAGAGCCCAAGCGTTTTTTGTGGTTATTTCTGTTATTAAAAATGATAAAATAATAAAATAGAAGAAATTGGAGAAGTTGGAAGATTTCTTTGGGGGGGGGCAATGTGGATCTTCGCATTTATTAATCATGAATGTGAGTCAACACTGTAAGAATTGTTATTGTAGGAAATCCATATTGGCAGTCGGAGAAAATAACATGCAAGCATCATCTGCCAAGCAACTCTGTCTTTAGCTTCTTCTGATGTGGAAAATGATTTCCTCCCTGCCAAATTTCTATCTCCACTGTGCCATACAAACCAACAAACTTCTGGTCACAAGCTTGTGTATACATGTATTTTCCCCTCATTCTTTACTTTGCTTCGAAACTTCCTCTCTGCTCTTTTCAAACTGAATGGAGCACCGAGGGGGGGTTCTTGAAAGAAAACAAACTGTAAAAAGTATTAGCTGTAGCCAAGGAAAACTAGTTCTCCCCCCTCGCCTCTGCATAAAGTGTACGGACTGAACCTGACAGATATCAGTCTGCTGTTTCCACACCTGCAGCTAAAGGCTGGAGGTGCTGCCCCCTGATGCCCTCTGTCCATGTTTAGCTCTACAGCATGACTGGCCAAAAACCTCCACCCAAACCTTAGTTTTTCACTCTCAATTCTTGTTATTTTTTTATTTCTCCAAGTCTCTTTCCCATTAATACCCCTCCCTCCCTCTCATCACATATCATTTCTCTTTTCCTACCCGCCGTCTGCCTGTCAGTGCTCAGTAGTGAGAGAAGATATATAAAACACATGTTGGCTACTCATAATCAAAACTTTCCCTTGCTCCAACGGACTTAACAGTTTCATAAGTGTACTGTTCTGTTCCGCTCTGAGGCCCTCCTGGGTGTGGGACTGCTGACCTACTGGGCCAAGTGTGCTGCCAAGTCTTTACCGTGAGAGAGAGCAGAGGGCAGGGCACAGAATGGCACTGTGCCATCGGACACTCTGCCAGCAACTGGCTGGAGCACCGATGCACTGACGGGAGGGGAAAAGACTAGCGGCAATTGTTCAACTCAAGTAGTTATAGATGTGAAAACATACGAGAGGAAATGAGTAAGGAAAAGGGATTATTTCACACCTGCTTACTTTTCGTCAACCCCCAGCTCTCCCCTCTCTGAGCCCAGGCATTTTACCCTGATGTATCCACCTACTTAAACACCTCTCCTACAGTCAATTTCAAAAGGTTTTATTGACACAACCATTATAGAAAACAGTATAACAGTCTCTGACCTTTTAATTAAACTGTATAGTCCAGTCCTGCTGTGTTTCCAGTGCCTCCACCCTGCACTCCTCGCTGGCACTAACCTATTTTCCCCCAACTCCAGTTTCCTCCCTGCTCACTTTCGACTTCTGCAGACTTCTCGGTTTAAAACACCACTGACCTTTTGCTTCAGGTCTTCACCTCATCTCAATCACTTTCCAAAACCCGGCCAGTGAATGTAAACACAACAGCTTTAGTCCTCTGTAGAGTACTGTCTAAGCCCCAAATTCAAAATGTATAATACAATTTTTATTTAAAAGTTACCTTTTTGTTGAATGTTCTTTACAGTCACTTATACTGATGAATATTATTAAAATATAATTACTATTCTAAATTTTTACAATTTATTTTTTGGCTCACGTCTTAGATATTAAGTTCAAATGACTTATATAATTGGCTAATGTTCATATTTGTACCAGTCAAAGTCTGCCCCAATGGCAACTTTGACACAACAGTATCTGACTCAGTCCAGCATCATCAAAGTAGCCTTTCTGTTACTTCATAAGCACACACATGGACACAACTCAACCCGAAAGTGCATCATCAGCGTGATTTAAAAAAAAAAACATACATCAGCCCCTCCCAACACCCAATAAAACAAGAAGCAGCATTTAGCAGCTAACTTATGCAACCCAATCACTGTGCCACACATTGCTTCGACATGTTGCACGCTCATTGGATGGGTGATGTGGGTGAAAGGGGAGCGGGGCGGCACTCAGGAGAGGAGTACAGAAATGGAGAAAGCTTCACCAGTGCATTAGGGACAGCGTGGTGCAATTCGTTCCATTGGCAGCACTTCAAAGAGGAAGAGGAGGGAGATAATCCACCCCAATGTTAGCCCCTGGATTCTTCCACCAACACCACACACACACACACACACACACACACACAAACACACACACACACACACACGTTTATTCACAAAAGCAGCAGGCTGGAGGGTTTGGTCGTGTAGTCTGATTGGGTTGGGGTCTAGGGATGACAGGATGGAAGGATGGAGGGGATTTTTCAATTTGCCAGCAAATCAGAGATGATTGGAATACTCTCTTGCGCAGAGATACTCACACCCGCCTTGACACACACACACAAACACCATACACACATCCATCTCTGTGGAAAAGACCCACACTTGCACCCAGAGAGGAGAATAAAAATAAGACAGGCAGAAAGGTTGCTCAAAATGCTGAATATAGCCTCGATATAGTAATACAGGTTAAACATATGGGTCAGAGATGAACGACGAGGCCCTCTGTTTCTTACAGGTGGTGAAACTGTGTGTGTGTGTGTGAGAGAGAGAGAGAGAGAGAGAGAGAGAGAGAGAGAGAGAGAGAATATCAATAACCACAAGCATCAGTAGCTGTGAGCTGTCAACACTCACTCGGCCAATACTTGACCGATTGATGATCAATCCTTCTATGCTATTCTATTCTCTTGGGAGACCTGCCAGCCGAGACATAATAAATCCTTCTTCTCTCTGTCAGACTTGTTGTCATTCATTTAGTTCACACTGCACACCACATTCAACATGGTAAACATGTCAGCACCCATTGATGACGCATCAATTGTAGCGGCTTTTTTTATGGAGATATTTGTGAAACACCTCTGGACTGCCAGCAGTGTAGTGTGTGTTCGCGTGTGACGTGTTTCTAGTAACTGCCAACTGTGCTCAAGTAACCATAAAGACGAGGCAAGCCCGTGGAAGTCTCTCAGAGCTAACAGAGATAAACTTGATTAATGAGATAATAATATTGCTCATGCTCGAGATGCTTTGTTGGCTTAATTGGATTTCTACATAATTAACAAATAAGTAGGAGCAACCACACAGATAGTGGGGAAAAACAAACACACATTCCGGGGCTGAGAGGAGTCATTAATAAAACAATTGAGCTAATTGCTCTAAAAGCATTAAGGCAAAACTGTGCAGTATAATATTACATTTTATCAAAATATTTTCCATCTGATAAAGTGGAGGACATAGTGTATACCTCAACACTTTTAGAAAGAAAAACATGACTGATGAAATTCATGTTTTTCATGGGTTGAGAGGTGGGACACACTTGCTAACTACCAGGAGGCACATAAACGTGGACTTAATTGCTTAAGAAGGTAAATGTGTGTTTTAGGACAGAATACTACTTTAGCGTTAGCCTCTTATTAACTACAAGCGTGTTGATAAGTTTTCATTTTCCCCTTGAAAATTCTGTTGCATTGTTACTCACTGTTTTTTTTTTTTTTACACACATATGACTTAATTAATGAATTAAACGTAGAATTTCAACCACTGATTGATGGACAAGTGAATGTAGACAGAGATGCAAAACAGCTGTTTTTGTGGCGCTTTATAAACCGTAAAAACAACTGCAAATACATTTTCTACAGACTGTCTTCAATTGTTTAACCTTTTTATTGACAGGACGAACAAAGTTAACCGGTGAGGCTTAAAGCGCTATGGTCCATTTCTACAACACACACATCAATAATGGGTGGTCAGGAGGGAGAAGAGTTATGTAGTCCACAAATACAGTGGCTGGTCAGGAGGTGAGGAATGCCTGCAACAATCAATAAACTGTGACCACTGGAGACTGCTGTGGTATGGTTGCACTTATAGGAAATAAGACTCGTCTGTAGAATAATGTTTCTATCAAATACAATTCTAGATGTACAAAGTATTCTGCACAGCTGCAGATTCAGAGCCCTAATCTGCACCTACCGTATATACTAAGGTCTATTATTTATTTAGACAGACTGGCAAGCATTGCAAGAAAGTAACCCATAGATGATGGCAAGCTGAACTTTTTATCCTAGATTATGTATCGGATCAATCACTATTAAAAGGTGCTTGTTAATACAAAAAATAATTTTTTCACTCCAACATTTCAAGTTCAGGGCTGAGATATTGTTATCCAAAAGCCAATTTAACCCTGTGGGATTCTGTCCAAATCACACTGATCCGTTGGTCTAATCAGAACTCCTTAAATCCACTCAACTGGTATTACCAGCTAAGGTTAAATTGGAAAACAAATGAGCAAATTAAAATATGCCATCCAATTATTTCCCTTGTTTGTATATTATTATTTTAGTTTGTTACAGAATATTGGGTCATTTGGTTGTAATGCAGCCCCCTAATTGCCAACAAAAATTGTCCAACTGTGAGACAATTTAAATCAAGCAAGCTGAATCAAACCAAGGCGAGCCAACGGCTCCATATCAAATCACTTGCCAAAGAAATGAAGGAAAAACTTATGAAAGACACCGGATTATTTATTTTATCTGGTAACTATCAACTAAAAGAAAATATATCAAAATTGGTTGTTGAGAGGAAAACTTTCAGATCAGATTGTTTTTGGGAGATTTAAGTGTCAGAAAGTAAGCAAACACTATAGGCTGTTCTTAGATTGCGGTTATGATCTAAAACATTTGTCCAAACATGAGGAGCAACATAGCAATCTAACCGCCAGTCCTTGGAAAAACAGAGTTAACTGTATACCCCCCTAAACTCTGGTTGAAGTAGATGTTTGGCTGTGGGTTGCCTGCTGTCATTCAGATACTTCAGGGTAGATTGCCGGGTCAGAAACAGGTTTTGAGTGCACCGCTGCAGCGAATGCCAATCAACTATCAAAGCAGTGTGAACATGAGTCTGGAGTGAGGTTGTAGGCATGCATGCAACCAATCCAGGAAACCAAGCAAAGAAATGTACATAGCGGTTGGCATTCAGCTGCCAAGTTTAAGCTATACTACTGGAAGCAATGGGTAAATACTTCCGCATACAGACTGACCTCAATGCTGAGCTACGACAGTTCAGGTTTAGACTGAAGTATTGTGTGTGCTGTAAGCATTTATTAAATCTGTGATTACGATGAGAATTCCTCCCTCCCTCGTCACAGTCTGCAAGTTTCATTCAAGCAGTTTCTTAGATTTCTTTGTTTTTATAAAGTTGCTTTCGATTTTTTTCTTTTTAAGTGCAAACATTAAATTAAATCCCCAGTCACTTGAGATTCCCCTGTTAAATAGTAAGCAAGGTACTGCTTAACCTAAAAGCCTGAAACAATGCATCTGTCCTAGTTACAGTGGCTATAGTATAAAAAACTGAGACTGATTTCCATAGCATTTTTCTGGCTAATCTTATCCATTCTCTTTGGAGAAATGTGCCACTGCTTTGTCCATATAGGTCTATCTCATCTCTGTGGCCTCCCTGAACTTGTTTCCCTGACCTCAGAAGCTCCTGACATCTTTCCACCATTTCCAGTTTTCTGGACTAACCAAGCCTAAATGGACTCCTTTTTTTGTTTAGCTTGACAGCTTCCTTCACGCCAGCTGATTCATTGCCATCACAAAAGGCACAAGTGACCACAACTCTGGCAACAAGTCTCAACAGCCACTCCGCAAGGGAGGCATTGAACAGAACCCACTTGGCCTTTTTCTGTCCAACCTTCCCACAGATTTAGGGAAAGTCTTCTCAATTGAGAGTTAAAAACCTAGTACACAAGGTCTGACATATGTCCCCATTTCACTTTAAGTGCATGTTCTGCTGCTCTTTCCATCCAAGTATCTGAAACATACTGTACATCCAAAGATCTGAATCTACAACTACATTAATGATCATTACTCTTCAGCCCAAGGTGTTCTTGCTCACACACACAGCCTCACAACATGCCTGGGGGCCCCCCTCTTAGTAGATAGGACTGAGAAATACACCATGCTTGAACATGATGGCCATTATAGACTAGCATGATTAGCACAGAAGCTCAATGCTAAAGCACCACTGGAGTTTAGATCAGGTACACAGTTCCTTTCAAGGGTCTCAGTGTACCACTCCAAATCGAAGCTATCCTCTCCAAGACAGGCAGTTGCACAAATATTATTATTATATCGTCTGGGGAACAGTGGTGCTCAGCAAAGGGCTCTTGACTATCCCCAAACATACCCTGATTCTTGGAGAAAAAAGTCTAAAATCTAGTTGGTACAACACAAACTCTATTCCATTGGGTAGGCACATGTCCACCTCCAAATAAACATACATATGGAACTTCTGTGCTCTGGGAAACCTGAGACTGAATTTGGAGTCAGTCCATCCCAAAGCCAGAAGCACAACAACCCAAAACCTAATGATTTAACAAAGTATCAGAAAATTCATGGAGGTCTGTCGAGTGCTCTGTGCTTTTAGATATGGTGAGAACTGTCACAGTGAACACAGATCACAGGGGAAAAAAAGGAATTAATTATGTGTGGTGAGAGTATTTTTTGAGTAAATTTCAACACAAGGCTATCGTTCAATCACTCATTATATCATTCAGCCATTTCATTATGCTTTTATCCTTCAGGCTATTCATTCATTTGCTATTAATATTCATGACAGCCATAGTCAACTTTATATGATGTCAATTATGTTTTTAATTAACATTCTGGAAAAGAAAAAGTAAATTACCCCTCGAGAACACTGGGATGGATCAAGCACTGGGCGTGCATACACAGCGTGCACACATATAAATACACATACACAAAAATACACAAACACAGATAGAAACATACAGTATGAAAAAATTGCTCCAAGCAGAATAATACTCTTCATAAAGGAAAGCATTTCACTGGCTTATCACCCCAAACACACACACACAGATTTACTCACCCTCTCCAGGTCTTGTCGAAGGTGTGTGAAGAGTTTGAGGCGTCTGTAGAGGACGTCCTGCTCCTGCTGGGCCAGGTTGTCCACCTCGTCTCTCTTTAAGGTCACCAGAGGTCGATTGAAGTTGCCCTTCCTCTTCAACTTCCAGAACTGATATAAGAAGTCCACCTAGAAGAAGAGATAAAATACCGGTACTTTTTCTAAAACTTATGATTGAATTTGAAAAGACTGAAACATCAGCTGCTCCAAGTGACATAGAACATTAAAAAACAAATGAATTAGAAAAGTACATCCATATCATTTTGTCTCTTTCATTATTTTAAAAGTTGTGGCATCATAAGGCAGAATCTTCTGCAGTTATGCAATGGATTTTTAACTCTAATAATTTAGCTCCCGACTAAAATCACTATCATTTATATCAATAACTCATCCATCTTTTGGAACAACAAATGACAGAAATTGCACTTAAAATACAGATTTGAACGTACAAATTTTGGTAATAACAATTATCTCATTTAAAGCATGCTATAGAGTTTTCTTCCCCTCCTTTATCTGTAGCCTTTATTTAAAGATAGAAATAGCTCTTGCCTCTAGCAACAACTATGTTTGCAGAGCAGAGACCAGTTAATTACAGCGCATTCTTAACAAATGCCAGTGATTTATCAGACAGTTTACCTGTGAATAGGGAGCACTTTATTTGATGCACTAGAGTCGGCACTCTAAATGCAGCTCATTAATACCACATCTGAAAGAATATAATGAATTGTTGAGGTAGGACTCTTTTCGTCCTTAATAATAAATTATAAACGGTGTATTTAAAATACTGGAGTGACCTTTGGAAAGTTTAAATTTATTTAATAATATTTTATGTTTTATTATCATTATAATATTATTTACAAATTTCATATCAGTTAAAGGGAAAATATCCTGTATCTCGCTTTGTCATATCAGGCAATGTTTCCAATCTCCACAATCTTCAGCTTCTCTTTCTTTGTGGAGAGACACTTTCCATCTACTTCACGGTTCAATGAACTACGAGTCCTCAGATGCCCGGCTTTACATCGCTGTATCTGCACTTAATGCCAGTTGTTATGAAAAAGCATTTTTTATTCTTTACATGTCTCTTCAGCAAGCCATTTTACCCCTGTGTGGCAGCCCTGTCTGCAGGCTTTATACTTACTAGTATTACTCATTGACTGGAGGAAAGAGTTATTTTTTGGTACACATAGAGGCATACCTTTTACAAATAATAAAAGCATTTCTTAACATTTCCCATGACAAATCAAAGTGTTGGCTGAACCTACCTGGGGGATGGGCAGTCCCAGGTTTTCGGCCACCTCCCGGGGCTCCACCAGTTTGTAGAACTCATCCTCTAGCTCCTGTAGCTTCTGTTTCCTCTGGCTGACCTTCTCTCTCTCCAGCTGTTCTCTCTCAGCGCGCTCTGCTGCTGACACCTGGACCGGGTACAACACCGGCCTCGGCTCCGTTAGCTCACCGCTAACGTTTGGCTGGTGCTGCTGGTCCAACCGGACCTCAGCAGTTAGTCTGGCCGAGCCGTATGCTCCGTAGGCGGTGGAAGTGGTGTTGGTGTGGTTGCAATTGTTGGAGGTAGCACTGCCGCTGCTGCCGGCGGTGCAGCTGTGCTCCAGGCAGAAGGACTTGAAGCGCACCTCATCGTTCTCTGCCAGGATGGTCCTCATCTCCAGGCCGTGGTCAAAGGCGCATGTCACATGGAAGGCCACAATACAGGCGGGCATGGAGCACTGTGGGGAGGGACAAGAGAAAATACATTTATTAGTTAGTTAGCTGTCGAGATAGCACAGTAAAGTAACACAGCGAGTGTGAGTGTTAAGGGGAAATGTGTCTGTTCATTGATGCTGATGAAGGTCTGTTGACCAAAAATTTTTCGGTCGATTTACTGTGTTATCGAGGTTCCAACAGAACTGCAGCAAACCTAAAGGACAATCCTTGTCACTGCAAACACGGTTCCTGCTGACATTTCAGTAACTTAGTGTGTGTGTGTGTGTGTGTGTGTGTGTGTGTGTGTGTGTGTGTGTGTGTGTGTGTGTGTGCGTGCGTGCGTATGTCTCTCACTCATATCTATTACAGGTCATACTAAGAGCCAGCCCCATTTGTACAAAAGGTCTGGAATCGCTCAATTGAGAAACATAAACTCACTTGAAGGTGTCTGTTGAAGTATAAAACTATTGCATCTGCCAAGTGCCACTCTGGATCCACCAACCAATCGCATAACGTTTGGTCGTGACGTATGTCAAACTGGCGCACAACCTCAAAGTTATTGTTCTGAGCCACTCCCTCTGTTCGCTGATTGGACCGGTAAAACATTTTTAATAGGGACTATTTCCTTCTCAAGAAATATTCCTTGTGAAAAATGTTTGACTGGCTTCAATACATTTCCTTAATGTGGTTTATATGATGTGGCAAAACAAAGAGGAATGTCAATTAAAGGACACTTGCCTCAGTGGGCTTTACATTCCATACAGTATGACACCCTGCCCTTAGACCCTTAGCTCAGCTGAGAAAAAACTCCCAGTAGAGCTCTGACATACATATCAGTGCTAAAGTTGGCCGTCAATCCACTATAATAAATAAAGTCAGCGATAGAGGAAAGGAAGGCATGAACCAATAATCTAATTGCTTACCAGTGTGAGACAACTATAGATACACCATCTTGTTATAAAGTGGAGTTACAGTCAAAGGTCTCCACTGTACAAGCATTTTATTACCAACTTCCCCAAATGTCAGAGCTGCAGACTGCTGCAGCTGCTATCGCTTATTTGGTGTCAAAAGGCAAAAGGTTGAACACAGCGTGAAGCTGGCTAGATGTGTTGTTTAATACAGGACAAATCGTTGCAAAAAATACTCATCTGGCCTTTTCAACTGCACCTGCTCAGTTCTGGCAGTGAATCATTAATAATGTTTTTATCACCACCCACGCTGACTTGGAGTACTTTTAGTTTGTGGATAAAAACATGTTGGTTTGACAGTTCAGTTATCTTCAAACAGTTAAAAACAAATGTGCTATCATTTTAAATAGATGTATTTGTTTATACATTTAACCCAACTTCAAGAATTTTTTAACTCCAAATATCTTTTCTGGCCGAGTAAGAGACCTTAAACTGCCTTGGGGTTAGACATTAAATCATAAACTCCTAGGCCTACCCTTTTCATTCTTCACCTTTTCAAGTGAAGAAATCCGGATGAAAAACAAGGATTTTGTTAGAAAGATATTTGCTATCCTTGGAAAATGTTGGATTTTTCACTAGACTTTAAAATAAAGTTATGTATGTTTGAACAATATTTGGTTTGGCCTCACAGCATGAGTTAGTTTCCCGAATTAATAACCCAATATGGTGTAATTAGGGGGGTTAATTGTCACCTCTGTAAAGAGGTTGACAATTCATTTTCAATCCAACTTACTTTATGTCAAGTTAGGGTTAGCATAGTTTGCTAGTATTCAAATGCTGGACATATAGCAATGTCACACGTATCAAAATCCATGTCCCTTTTGAAACCAGTCAAGAATACACACTAACCATGAAGCAAAAACCCTTTATTAATTAGGTGAGTGTGTCATCCTATTACTAAAGTATATACTATATACTATAACTGACTCTATATAAACTTTAACAAATGTAGTATAGGCTTTACTGGCTGACCTTTCCAGTGCACCTTCCTTTAATGAAGCACTAATTAAAAGTCTCATTACACTTGGAGAGCTTTCCCAGAAATACAGCAAGTTGTTAAATATAGATATTTAGGTTTGCAAACTCTTTGGATACCCCCTACTGTCATAATTGGAGGAACTCAGCACATGAAAGGTGTCATAAGATGAACGAAAGCTTCTTATGACAAAATGTTCAGAAGAAAAATTAATCAAAGACTTGAAGTAGAAGATCTTAGGCTAACAAGGCTTACACTATCAGGATGCTGAAATATGTTGTGCTCAAAAACTTTTGGAGGCCTACAAGATAGCCAAACACTTAAAGATTATATTTTGAGAATCAACACTGACAATTACTTTTTTATTTCCTCACACTCAAGACACTCCTCTTCCTAAAGACATAAAAAAACACATACTTTTCCTGACATTAAAGCTTACACAGGAGTCCTGATGTGTAGGCTACTGTGTAACGCTGTATCTCTGTATGTTCGGTGTGAGGTGGCAGCTGATCAGTGAGTGTTTGTACAACCGGCTGCCTCCGGCGATGGGAAACGGTAGAGAAATTCCCTCTCCCTATGAGCAATCCTGACTCAAGCACTCGTTAATCTACAGCATCAATACTGTGGCGGCAAACGCCCTCACCGCTGCACAAACGAGCATCTGGACACACGTTCATATACACCCAGCACACGTGTTTATACACACCATACGTACACATATGAGATGGGAGCATAGGGCTTTAGGAATCCTGCTCACCTCGAGGGCACTTTTAACGCTGAATGGTTTGTAGACTAATAGCTGTAAAGTGGGTTAGTGTTAGTGTGTCAGCGGGGGCTTCGCTTTGCGTACTCAGCAGCTTGTTAAAGCGATTCTGGGTTCAAACAGATCCACCCGCACCCAGTGGGAGTCTAAGAACTATGATGATCTGTGTTGTTAGGAGACATTTTGTGTGCGCTGACTTTAAACTTTAAACCGATTCTGCGAGAGAGTCGCTGTGTTTGCTGTGTGTGTTTGTATATAGGTGTGCTTTTATGTATGGGTGTGCCTGTAAGGCTTTATTTCAGAATGTAATTCCCGTCTTTCCATTTGCAAAGGATGAGTGGGTTTGAAATTTGATGCCAACCCAAAAATGACAACCTTAATATAGAATTCACACACAATTAAATCGTTCAGGAAAGTTTCTTCATGTTTGTTTTCATTCCAACACCACCTCCACACGATCTACAGCAAATGGCATGAGGATTGGAATAGAAAGAAGATGAAGGAAAAAAAGGAAGAGGAATGAATGAATAGTGCTACTGTCTGCCGCTTACTGACAGACTGCTGCTGTTAACGCAACACTCAAGCACTCACAATTGTGAGAATATCAGAATTTGGACGATTCTTTTCAAAGTGTTGTGTCCTCCGGTCTACAACTAACTTGGTGGGAAGTAAATATTTATTATAAATGTTCTTGTAAGGCTTGTTCACAATTAAAAAATAAATCAAAATAAGTGAAAAACTGTCAACAAAAACTTAAAACCAGAACTTGAGTGCAAGTTTGATTTTTGTTTTTACACAGAGGTCACTACAGGTGTTTATCTGACGTACCTGTATGCAGGTCCCTGTGTGTTCTCGACACAGGCTGCAGGACAGAGCCCAGCGGCTGGCGGGGATGTGGGACACCTTGGTAATGGGCTCCATCTTCTCTGGACAGCCTATACTCACCTATAGGGAACATGGAACGGTACACATGTCAGTATATGATAGAAAGTAAAATTTATAAGTAATAGAAAAATCAACATAGTGTCAAAATGTATTTCAACCCAACAAAATATATTCATTTTATAAACAATATACCGTTGTTTACTCATTCAAAAATAAATCATAGTAAAAAATAACAATATCAAAAAAAATTCTGCCCTTAGACTCATGGCAGGGACACCTGTACCTCCTTGGAAACATTAGTGTAAATCCCAGTGTGACGGATTCTCTGAGCAGTCTATTCAGAACGGCTTTGGCCTCAAAACTACTTCCACCAAATACAACCGAAAAGTCATTGACCTGTGCCAACCAGCCATGCAAAATAGAGTGGAGAGCACTCATCAGCCATTTCTTCCTTCCTGCCCATTTTGTCCAAAAACCATTCAACATAAACTTCATATTTGCCGCATGATCCTCACTCCTTGTCCTTCCCGCTTGCATTAACAAGCTGATGACTGATTTCCTCAGGTCTTGCCCGTCTGTCTCTTTATCCACTTCTATCGGATTTTTTCTTTCTTTCAACAAACCCACAGCCTCGTTTCTTTCTTTTATTATTGATGTCTTTAGCACAGCACACTCATCCATAGTCAGGGTCAATTTGCACTCTATTGAGGATGTCAATAGAGAGTGCAATTCAGACAAAGATGCCACAGCTGCCAACCATAAACCTTTTTTTCATACAGCTGATGTACGAACCGATTGATTGAGAAAGGATTTTCAGTTTTAGACTGGTGTAGTTAATTGATTGGATTGTTCTTAACCCTGATGCCCACACATGTAGCCAATACACACACTTGCATGTTATACAATTCCTCAACCTTCCCCTCTTCTTTTGGTTTGTCAATACTAAATACTGGAAAGCAAGGGCTGTCTGTGCGTGAGTGTGTGTGTGCATGTGCGTGTGTGGGTATGCTCATTCCCTGATGAGCATATTGTAGCTCCAATTACTTCACATTTCAAAGCTGGTAGATGGAAAACTGACAAATGTCTGTGGAAATGGGTAGAATTCACAGTGTTAAATGAAAAGGACGTATAAAAGAGGTGCTCCGCTTCTTTCAGTGTGTGTGTGTGTGTGTGTGTGTGTGTGTGTGTGTGTGTGTGTGTGTGTGTGTGTGTCTGTGGTGAGTAGCTGTTTAAAAGAGAGACCTCTCTCTAGGGGCTGAAGGCAGAGGGCAGAAAGCAGCTACACACTCAGCATGGCAGGGGGGCTTTACATTGGCGCGCGCACGCACACACGCTCACACACACACACACACACACATCCAAACCAGCACCCTCTATGAATGACACTCTCACACACAGAGCCATGTTCTCTGGAAATTTCCGCTACTATCATATTCAGTAGAAATCTACTAACCTGTGTTCTGATGTGCATGTGACCTTTGTATGTGTTATGCAGCTATGAACCCCTCTATAGCTCATGCAAGAACACACAACTGAGTCTGAACACGCACACAAACTCACATACAGCACAGACATGCAAATGATCTTATTCTTCTCCCTCCACGGTAGGAAGAGAAAACAAAAGCGAACGGAGCAACGAAAACAATTAGCCCAATCAAGGGTGACAGAAGGCAATTAGAAGTAAAAGGTTTGAGCTGCCAAAAGCTACTCTGTTACTTGGAAAGCTGCTGAAGGAGTGTGTTGTTGAATAGGCTGAAGAGACACATGACTGACTGTCTTAACAGTTTAAAGGTGTGTGCGAGGCGTGAAGCAACATCCGTCCCTGAGTATCTGAAATTAGCGGCTGCTTTGTGTCCATTTTCAGCTTGCAGGTGAGAGACACTTCCAAAAGGTATCATCAAGACCCATCAATTCAAAATGAGCGGCTGCTTGGCTACACGCTGAACACATAGGTTCCTTGAGAATCGATGTACATTATCTGTGGACTGGTAAGAGCTAGGTCTTGACTGAAGATGCTAAATTACTTATTGTTAAGCATTCACTTACTACAACGCAACCCAGGTTGAAAAAAACAGGTGTTTATAAATCTTGGCCACATTTCCCATGAACCCTGCTTTCTTAGATTTTGTCAAGTACACTCACACACATTGAAAGGGTTATAGGACGCTGTAATCAGCCCTCCTCTTCATGCTGACTGTAAAGCAATAACTTGATTGAGGGGCTACAGTGCAAGACATAGGGAACCAAATTCACAGTCATTGCTCTGTGCAAAAATGCACTGGAAAGTGGCTTTAACAAATCAGAGTTTACAAAATCCAGCAGGTATTTGAAAACATTGCAGGCTTTCTGTCTCTATGTTCAGTGGATGCTTGCTGAACTGCACTAGGAGGATACTATCTGGTCCTGCATGTAGTTGTGTTGCCTGTGGACAACTAGTGCATAAATGATAGCTATACATAAATAAAAAGTAAAATGCACATCTTGCAAGTATATAAACTTCTTATACAAGAACTTCTTTATCAAGTGTTGGTATTCACTTCATGTTGATGGAAACACAACCAACATCTGTACAGAATGGAAAGACACACACAATCCAACTCCTTTGGAAATGTTATTGCCTTATGACAGCTATTGAATGCTCAGACGGTACACATGTTTCTTATTAACATCTTAAGGAACAGTGCTTGAAACCATTACACGCAGGAGGAACAGGAAAGTGTATTGTAACTTGTGTTCTCATAAGTACAGAGTGTTTGCCAAACTAAGTGAGCACTCATTGTCAAATCTTCCATTACAGTGATGTGCGTGTCTTTTTTTTCTCTTCCTTTCGCCTTGAAGTATTCAGAAAAAGTGTTGAGTGCAGTCTTTAAGAAACTTGAATAGTGGCTAACAATGCACCAATCATGTTTCTTTCAATGCCAATGCTGGACCTGAAAGTGTGTGCAGTAAGGCTTACATTTTAAAAGTTGGAGGCATAGTGAGAAAAGCAAAAGTGAAGTTCAGTTTTTTGTTTGTTTTTTAAGAAGAGTGTGTAAGAAGTGTATTAGTCAAAATAAGCTTTTTCATCACAGCATGGCAAATACCACACAGCCTTCTTTCATGGTGTAGACACCTCATCCAAGGGCACCTGATTTACATCAAAACCACACGCATACAGTATTGCACCAAATAGTCTTTGCCTCTTCCTGTTTCGGTCACCAATAAGCTAATGTAGGATAAATGGATTTTAACACAAATGTTGCCAATCACCACAGTATTATGCACCAATTTTTTATCACTGCAGCCAAAAAACATCTTAATTTCTGAGTGTGGTGACTGGGATCATACCCAAAACTCACAGGTGCAGCCACTAGAAAACAATGACCTTAAGCACAAGAACACACTGAGGCCGACTGAGGGCATGTATGACAAGAAAGGAAACTGGAAGAGTTATCTAGCCTTGGGTCTCACCTCAGGGATCCATAAGGCACAGCTGACGTGGACCCACTTGGTTCCACTGCGGGTGGGCTTGAGGGCCCCCCCTCTCTTGGGGCAGAGCAGGCATTTAGGCTGGACGCCCAAGGCGCAGGTCCGACACAGCCAGTTCCCCTGGGGCACCTTCAGGATGCCATAACACGCCTGGGGAGAAAGAGAAGGAAAGGTTATGAGAGGTGATGATGTGAAGAAGACAAAAAAATACACTTTGTCTTTACAACAGTGGTTTGATATTTTGGGGAGGCCTTGCTCTGTCTGGAAGTAACAAAATCCACAAGTATTTTACAAGATAACCTGTTGTAATATCGGCACTTCTGAGATGACAGGCATATTTGTTCGGGCAGAGCCAGACTAGTTTTTGCCCCCTGCTTCGAGATCTCAATGCTGAGCTAAACAGCCGATACTGAAGTTGTAACGTACGTCACATTTAGTGGACTGATCAGATATTGGGGCGACTGTGGCTCAGGTGGTTAAGCTGGTTGGCCAATGATCCTAGGGTTGGCGGTTCGATCCCAGGCCGGCCACTTGTGTCATGGTCGTTGTGTCCCTGGGCAAGACACTTCACCCACCTTGCCTCGTGTGAATGTGTATGACTGCTGTATGTTTGAGGTGGTGGTCGGAGGGGCCGATGGCGCTGAATGGCAGCCTCGCTTCTGTCAGTCTGCCCCAGGGCAGCTGTGGCTACTATGGTAGTTTACCACCACCGGTATGACTGTGTGTGAACGAATTGTCTGGAACCCTGTAAAGCGCTTTGAGTATCATGAAAGGCGCTATATATTAATCCAAGCAATTATTAATTATTATTATTATCAATTTTCTCAAGAGCATATCCTCAAATGCTGAATTATTGCCTGGATCACAGGACATTTGTGTTCTAGTAATTTTCTAGCTATACATCATATTTGTTCATCTCCGGTTCCCTTTTAAAGGGTATTGCTCAGTACTGCTGCAGTAACACATGAAAACATTCCTCCACATATTATTCTGGCCAAAACTTTACTTTCAACCAGTTATAGACCAACGGAAGCAAGACATTTTCAAAATGCCACTTGCTGTTGTTTTAAAAACAGAGCAGGTTATTGTATCATCAGTGCTCCACCCATTTCCCCTTCCGCCAGCAAACGGGTGTGCACTGAACATTTTTCCTGCCAACATAACAACACACAGACTTATATTTGATAAGATTCAGTCCCCGGGGTCAGAAAGAGAGAATGATTTTATTATTATTGATCAATTAAAAGTCTTTTATTAAAGACCTGATAAGGGTTAGAGAGGGAGATAGCTTTACTAAGCAAATCATTTCTCTTTAATTTAATTTAGAGAAGAGTGAATACAAATGTTATGTAATAACAGGTGTCAGAATGTGAGATGAATGTTAGGTGACAGACCAACATGAGATTTGTTCTGCAGTTGCAGGTAACTGTTTCCACCCAGTGTCACAACAGCAGTAGAGTAGAGGCAGTCTGACGACACTGAAGGTGTGTAAGCGCCAACGGGGCCGACTGAGCAAATGAACAGTGTCAGTGTGTAGCAAACACAGCTGAGCCATTTCACAGGCACTTTTTCCACATTTGTGAAATTGCTACAGTACGTACACATTCAGGCTTCTGATGAATGA
This sequence comes from Ammodytes marinus, assembly GCF_949987685.1. NCBI lineage: Eukaryota > Metazoa > Chordata > Actinopteri > Uranoscopiformes > Ammodytidae > Ammodytes > Ammodytes marinus. The sequence goes on from NC_137218.1 coordinate 8,823,120, forward strand.
AGTCAGAGTACCGTATCTAAGGAAGCTATGAGGAGAAACAAAACCTTAACTTGACCAATCTTGATATTTTTATTTTATATTTACACTTCCAGAATTGCTTTCTTATTTGGCAAAGAAGGTTTAAGGTAAGTGATACTTCAAACAAACGTACGCTTGAACACCTTGATAAACCACTTCATAAAGTAATTCCTGACCTGATGAACGCAGACGTTGCACTTGTCACAGAAGACCATCTCGTTGCCGTCCTCTCCCTCTGGCGAGCGGCAGACGTCACACACCACGTCCTCGTCGTACTCTATGCCCAGGCCTTCCTCCCGATCGATGGCCTGGCGCATCTTCTCCTCACACACACTCTCCAACTCCACCACAACACACTCCATCGTCAACTCGTCCAGCTCTGGCAATGCTGGTGGTGAGAAGACACAAAGTACAACTTGGTTCACTTTTCTTTCAAAGGTTTTTTTGTTAAATGTTAGTAACAACGGAATTGTAGCACAATGAGTACAACATTTTTTCCCCTTTTTTTCCTGAACATACCCCACCCACATCCCACCCTCACACCCAACAACACGAAACACACACCACAAGAAACAAAAACAAACAATCAATATGAAAAAAAAAAAAAAAAAACACACATAAAGAAATAAAATTAAATCAAATAAAAGAGGGGAGGGGGTAGCTACTCTTCTATAGTTATTGTTGGTTTTTTAAAATAATTTAGGAAGGGGCGCCAAATTCTGTCAAATTTATTCTCGGATCCCTGGGTAGTGTAACGTATTTTCTCTAAATTCATACATGCCATAATGTCTCTAATCCAATGTGAGTGGGAAGGAGGAGCAGGATCTTTCCACTTGAGTAAGATAACCCTACGAGCAAGTAATGAAGTAAAGGCCAGTACCTTCAGCTTCACTTTAGGCAAGCCCGGATTTGGAGCAATGCCAAAAATTGCAGTGAAAGGGTTCGGCTCAATTTGATGCTGAAGTACTTCAGAAATTCTTTGAAAAACTGATGTCCAGAACTCAGTCAAGGTGGGACACAACCAGTACATGTGAAAGAGTGATGCCGGTGCGCTCTTACAGCTATCACAGGTCGGGTCTACATCGGGGAACATACGAGCTAATTTAGTTTTAGATATGTGGATACGATGTACTACTTTAAATTGCACAAGAGCGTGTCGGGCGCACATGGAGGTAGAGTGTATCTGATCCAGGACTGAATCCCACATGTGATCTGTGAAGGCAGAGCCTAAGTCCTGCTCCCACAGGGTTCTTATAGCTGCTAAAGAGGGGCTATGCAACTTTGAAATAAGGTTGAAAAACACAGAAATTGAGCCTTTTAATGTGGGGTTTCAACTTGGTTCACTTTTGTTTACATTTTTGTGACAGAAAGTAATCATCAAACTGGGCAGGAACGATTGGAATAAAGGATGGATTAGAAGAGTGTATTTTTACCAGTGTGAAGCTCTTTTCCTTGTTTATAGATAATTTTTGTTAAACAGAACAAGAAAAAAACTGTTTAAAACACATCCTCTCCACAAATTGGAAAAATCTCTCGGCAGACTTGTAGCTCAGGACCTTTCCCATCCAGCCTTCTTCCCTTCTGTCCTTTAATTTATTATAACTAGTGCAGTGCCCGTAGGAAGCAGGTAAACAAAGAAACATATTAAACAGTACATTTGGCTGCTATCATTGATGGCTAATTTTACACTGTTAAAGGTTATTATCAGTAAGTTATTTTGTAGAAGTTGGCTATAGAGTAGGGCAACATTCCTTAGTGTATTGTGTAAAGATAACCACAAACTAATTCCATGTGTTTTGTTAAGTGAAATGAAACAGAAAATGTGTTCATTAATTAAGTGTTGAAGCCTAAAGAAGAATCGAGCTGTACAGGTGTTACCTATACAATCTGATATTATGGTACCCTGCAAACTGCCATCCATACTGCACATTGCACTCAAACTTACAATCAGTTGCCTATGTAGTAAATGGCTGCACTGTGTATAAAAGGAGTCTATGCTGCACGCCATGACAACATTGTCAACCCAATTACCATTACTGTTAGGTATTTGAAAGATAAGACAGAGTTTAGATAACTGTCAATTAACGTTACCTTGTCAGTAGCAGTGTGTGTGTGTGTGTGTGTGGGGGGGGGGGGGGGGGGACTTTTGTGCTCCGAGACCGTGCTGTCAATTAACGTTAACGTGTCAGTAGCAGGAAGCTGTGTGTGTGTGTGCAGCTGTGTGTGTGACTCGCATGCGCGCGCTCGGTGTGTGGGAGTGGACTTGTGTGCGCGCGCGGTCGGGCTTTCAGTTTAGATTTTAAACGGATATAAAACATTTTGTGGAAGCATCCGAGACCGTGCTGTATTATTACAGTGAAAATAGCGTGAAGTGCAGTCTTTACCACTAAAACGGACAGGTGGAGCAGGTGAGGAGTTGTTGAGGAAGTAAGGCTGTGTCGGTCTGCTGTGTGTGTGTGTGTGTGTGTGTGTGTCCCGCTCGTCAGAGGGAGGCGGGGTTTAGTCGGCTCCGTGCGCACTTAAGCTACTATTCGCCAGTATGATATAAATATGATAACTTCTACAACTTCAAAATGAAGGATGAAGGATGCACACCTTCGTTCTGTGCGCAAGCAATATCCGGAAGCTCATGCCGATCTGACTAAAACTCAGAGAGATATGCGAGCCACAGACACACACACTTGTGTCCGCGCGCGGGCGTCCGCATCCGAGACCGTGCTGTCAATTAACGTTAACGTGTCAGTAGCAGGCAGCAGTGTGTGTGTGTTTGTGGGGGGGGACTCATGTGCACGCACACACGCTCGGTGTGTGGGAGCGGACTTGTGTGCTATAAATATGATAACTTCTACAACTTCAAAATGAAGGATGAAGGATGCACACCTTCGTGCTGTGTTTAAGCAATATCCGGAAGCTCATGCCGATCTTACCAAAACTCAGAGAGATATGCGAGCCACAGACACACAGACACACAGACAGACGTTTCTTGCTTTATAGATAGATAGATAGATAGATAGATAGATAGATAGATAGATAGATAGATAGATAGATAGATAGATAGATAGATAGATAGATAGATAAGATAATCACTGTTATTATTATTTATTTATTCATTTATTTATTTTATTTTATTTTGACTTTATTCTTAAGTTATCTTTTATTATTATTTATTAACTGACATGTCCTCCTGCACTCTATTGCCTTTTTTTTGCTTTGTTTGTGCTCTGTACTTGGGTCACTGTTTGTCATCTGGGGTAGTGTGTATGTTCACCATGGGGGGGGGGGGAGTTTGGGGTGTAAAAAACAAATGTAATTCATTTGTATTCTGCAAGTGTTACATGCACATTGTGTGATATACATTGTATTGTTATACTTTTTCATTCAGAATAAAAAACACTATGCTTAAAAAAAAACACATCCTCTCCATTGCTCAAAAAGAGTGTTGAAAGTAGAGGTTAAGACATGACTGCAGGTAGAAGGGATTGGATGTTTGAAAAGAGACTGTGTCTGTACAGAGCAATTAAAACTTTGAGTTCAATAACCAGGTCAACACTCAAGTTTCTTTTAGTTCTCATTATCAAGAAGGATAGTGATGGAAAGCTGCTCATTGGAATCCTACATGTGCTGTGTCACCACAAGCTATAAAATCCCCAAAAAACAAAAAGAATTTACCAGTGAGCCCTTTTTGCGTGCCGGCATTACCGTTAGCATTCCTGCCCCATTTGCATCTCAAAGTGTTGCCTTGCTCTAAGGCTGGTAAATAGTTGAAGAAAGCTGATTCCGTTTTAGTGGCAAGCTTTTTTTCCTCATAAAAAAATTAAGTATCTGAGGCACTGGGAAAGTAAACAGTCTGGTTTCCAGGACAGTGGCAAACCCAACGTGGCATACTATTATCTTATTACATACGACAAGATTAGAATGATTATACAATGGGGTGAAAGTTAGGCCTTAAATCTAGTGTATTTTACGGAGAAAAGGATGATTATTAAGACAATTGGTCGACAAAGGAGGGAAAAAGCATTGTTGATGATGCTTCTGTACTTGGAGAATATATGACTCAAGATCTCAAGATTTTCAGATAATAGAAAACAGAGTAAAGTGATTATTTTTACATTTAGTATTTACATTGCTTTGTCACATTTCAATGCTCCAGGCCACAAAAAAGAAACCTCTACTGTCCTGGCTTCTGTAGTTCAGGATCATTTATGGATTTATGTGAAGGTTTAAGCACTCAGTTGGGAGATTTTTTTAAGTAGAGCTGAGCATCCTGCGCCTCTATCCATTATTTATGCCACTCAATCCCTTCCTACCCAAAATATAAAAATAGATAGAAAAAAACTTTATATAATGATTCTTGGGCCCTTTTTGCGTATCGCCAACAGCTTTGATATGCAAACAGAGCTGCAGTTTTACATAAGAGAGTAGACCAAAATCCAACCCAAACACTGTTCTACTCCCACATTATTTTTTAGAAATGTAACATAAAATCTGCTGCTGATGTTGAAAGCAGGTAATGTTTTGAAAGGTAATTTAGAATGATTTGCTGTTAATAAAGAACTTAAAGGAATTAACTGTGATTGTACTTGGCGTGGATGAAACAAGAAGGAAGTAGAGTTAGATATCAACCTGCTGTGACACAAACATCATGGAACCACAGAAAGACGGTGTGTATACAACTTCACTCTGTGTGTGTGTGTGTGTGTGTGTGTTTGTGTGTGTGTGTGTGCGTGTGCGTGTGTGTTTTGGAGGCAGTGTTTCAGACAGATACGTGTTGTCATGAGCACATACAATGACAAATGTGCATTTACAAAAACACACACACCCAACACACACACACACACAGTAAGGGGAGGACAGACAATGTTGAATCATGCCATCATGTGTCCAGAGCCGTACAGCCTAACCCACAAAACCAATCAACCCACTGTTTGTTTGATGTAGCATTATGGCTTATGAGAAACAACCCCATTCTGCTCCTGGAATAGCCAGTGCGTGCGTGTGTGAATGTGTGGCTGTGAGTTTGATTTACGCAAAATGTGTCCCAGAAGTAAGGCCTGAAACCCCAGCAGGGATTTCTAAACACAATTACTACACTTTATCTGAGAGGAGCCGATCAGATATCAAAAAAAACGATAGAGATGGGAGCGATGACGGGGTCAGCTGTTATCACTATTGCAAAATGGAGGACAAGGCAAAGCAGAGGAGAGAGAAAGGAAACTGTATAAGAGCAGGAACAGAAAACACAAAGAAAGCAGATAATGATGAAAAAAACAGGGAAAGGGAAAGGAAGAAACTGTACAGTAGTTTCAGAGCAAAGTTGCCAAAAACATAACGTTAGGAGCCTTTACACTTTTTAAAATGTCAATCAAAGGTGCATTTTCAAATATCTATTTTAGAGAAACTGCTTTAAAGTCTCAGTTCTGATGATTAATCTTTGAAGTGGTTTGTTAGGAAAAACTGCAAAATACGCTCACAAAACGTTATCTTATGCTGCTTTCCTGTTTTATATTAATATAAATAGATTACTTTTCACAGAGGGAAACATGCCGGGAGAGGCCCAAAGCACTTCAGCACTTGTTCAATAACTTTCCAAACTCTTTTGACACAATGCAGGTGGTGGTCATGAAAAGCTTTGGACATTATCTCAGAATTTTATTATTTAAGTTCTGTTAAATGTCAAAATGATTTCTGCCAAGTATTTATCACATTAGGGGGTGGGTCAGTGTGAACTCACCCATCTGTCTGAACTCGTTGTTAACCAGCTCCAGCCAGGCGACGTCCATGTCGTCCAGGTCATAGCCGCTGTAGCGCTGGGTGGGAGGAGCCTGGGGATCGCCCTCACTCTCCTGCTCGCTAGTCGACTCCTGCTTCAACCTGTAATAAACAGAGAGACTTGTTTTAACATTTTCAAAAGCTTGTATTACAAAATGACTGGCAACAGAGAGTAAATGAGAACTACATAATGGACTTGCTAATAGGTAACTCCAAAACTGCACAGGCACAATTGTTAGGCCATTTTCAAGTAAATACAGTACATACTAGCTCTGTAGCAAACAATGATATCCTGCACTTCTCATGACAACAAGAATCATTGGAAAGCACTACTCATATCTGGGGATCTCCCCTTACAGTCAGGTCCTGACCTCGTGGTCCACAAAGACTGAATCAGAGATGGTTAAAATATAAAAATAAAAAAGCAATCAAAACAATGACAAATCAAGTGGCTGTAGGCCGCAGTGACAGGAAGCTCCCTCCAGGCAGTGTCTGGTCTCCGGAGCCTTTGGCCTGAATGTCTCTCCGTCAACAACAGCAGGAAATGGGGTCGGGAACTGTGGCTGACCCACTGGGAACCAATAGAGACTCAAACACGCTTATGCACACACACTGTACAGGCTCACATAAAACATCTGGGTACTATGAGCTAGTAGACACATTCAGATAACAGAAATGCACAGACTAAGGCAGATGCACACAAAACACCATCAGGCAAGGAGACACAACACACTCTAATTAAATCATAGCAAAACCTACACACTCCAAAGCAGCTCTGTGTTCTGCATAATAACACCCCACTATGATTCACAAGCTCGCCTGTTGAAGTCATGACCTTTGTGTGAAAAGGTGAAGTGCCTCAGTGATCACAGCAACAAAACAAAACAACCTTTGGCTCTCAGTTCAGCTCCTGTTTTTCGGTGTCTAATTATGGCACAGCTCAGTTGTTATCACCGCGTCCGTCACTGCCGTTGCCCCGAGCATCAAGCAGCACCACGATCATCTTCATCATCAACATCCTCCCCATTATCATCACCACTAATGCCGCCATCATCACAACACAGCTGCCACAATTTAATTCAGTGATCTACTACAACATTTCACATGTTGCCAGCACAGGACATAAAATGAAAATTACAAAAACAATGTTCATAATAATAGATGGTTAAGAAAAAACTGCCGTTGTTAAACTACTTTCTTTTTATTTTAATTCCAAAAATACCCAAATATCTTTTATACGCAACATGTTGTCTTGCATATATGAAAACATACTGTATGGAGTGGGCCTCTGGAAAGGTGATTTCTGTTGGTTTATATTTGCAGATGGCCCAAACTTCCTACATTTTTAGATCGATCGATACACATATCCATGGGAAGGCGACATCACAACATTTTCACAGCATCCCTTAAAGGCACTACGAGTAAGATGGCACGTTGGCGTCCCCTTTGGACAAAAGCGGTAGTATTTTTACGACGCCCGCTGTCGCAAATGCTCGTGCCAGGCGCGTGAGCGTGGACTGAGAAGGGCGCAATATAGTGCATGTTCGTGTGTTGAAAGTGTGAGGACTCTTTTCGGCTCCGTGAGAGTGGTTTTGACACTGCATCAACTAATGCCAGTCAGTACACACACCTGCTTGCAATGAGTTGATTCAGCAGCGTCACCTAACTACTCTCTCTCTCACGGAGCTGTGTCCTCACAGAAAGCGAATGAATGAGAGACGGCAGTTAGTAGACTATGGATCACGATGAGGTAATGTGTTTGTGTTGTTGATGTAAATAATGACTATTTCAGATAATGGTTATCTGATGATGGTGAAGCAAAGCAAACTTTGTGTTAGTACCAACCGCTCATTCATTTAGCAGTCTAGTTTCGCTCTCGTGAAATTGTATACACGTTGCTTGGCAACGTCCTCCCGCCCGCCTATCACTCACTCTCCCTTTTCGCTTTTCTTCATTGCATTCTCTTTTTTTTCTTTGATGGTTCAGCCCCGTTATCAGTCATTTATGACGACAAATAACTGTCTCAAACAAGGCTCCCGCTCCCCTTCCCTCACCTGGAGGGATAGGCTTCTCAAATCGCGTTGCAGCGCCACACTGAAATCTGCAACCAATACGGATATGTGACCATAGAGCCTGCACGAGCGAACCGAAAATCGGACTGGGTGTGCAACCAGACCAAAAGCAGTTATAAAAACTATATAAAAACGCCTTTCTTTGCACTGATGGTCTCGTTTGCTGTTAAAGGTAATTTATGATTATCAGAGGAAACATGAGGTTGTTTAAAAGATATTTAAATGTTACTCGTATCCGCTTTAATCTATTAAAAAAAGAACAGATTTGATCCATTCCTGTCTCCCATGACCAATGTAGACCTGGATCAATGAAGGCAAGTGTGCCATCATTAATATATACAAAATCCTACCATCTTTTTGTGTAGACAAAAAAGGCTGAAAATTGAGCTGTGTTTTGGCCTGGTATCAGGCTGTTATCTAATACTCGACAAACAGGCCGGGCCTTTCACCTGGCAGGGAAGAAAGGAGAGCAAAGAGAGAAACAAAGGCACGAAAGGGACACACACACTCACAGGGAGAAGAGAGAATAGGTTTCATACTGGAGACACTGGGCTGGTTGTTTTTGTTATGTAACGTTAAGAGCAACCTAAGTGTCTTATTACATTGGTAAGTGGTGTTATTGCATTATCGAGGTATTAGGCTGCTGTTATTCTATAGTTTGTTAGTGTCAAAAATAACCCCCCCCAAAAAAAACAAAAAAAACAAGGCCAAGTGTGTTGGTCATTCTCTCATTTAAAACTGGAAACTGTAAATACACCAGCAGTACTTGTGAGCACTAAGGTCGATTCATTGTTTATTTTTTTATATGGTTTGTTAATATATGATGATGATAACGACCTAAAAGATACCTGTAGCAAAATGTGTAAACCTGACCATCCAGTCTGTCTTACTTACAGTATGTCAGTTTAAAAGAGTCACAACAACCATTTAAAGAGTTTTTCAAAGAGACATAAGGATGATGATATGTCATTTTAGTGATTTTTTGTTAATACCATGAAGGTAAACTTTTCTAGGTATCATCTCTGCATCACTAAGAATATGACATTAAAGGTGAGCTCTTGGTTTGGATGTAGGACGCATAGGAGAAAAAACATGAAAGGAAAGCATCACTTCATAATAATGTCAGGTCATCCCATCTAACAGGATGTGAATCAATGGGGGTCAGAGCACAATGTGTTCTTCCACTGTTAAGTATCATGTGTCTTTCTCTCTCTCTCTATCTCACACACTTGGGCACAAACACAAAAACACACACACAAACACACAAACACACACACACACACACACACACACACACACACACACACACACACACACACACACACACACACACACACACACACACACACACACACACACACACACACACACACACACACACACACACACACACACACACACACACACACACACACACACACACACACACACACACACACACACACACACACACACACACACACACACACAGCATAATGTAGGTAAACAAAACCATGTGCAAAAGGTCTCCTGCTAGTCCAGGCTTTATTCTGACTACAAAAGGCAGATACAAAGTGCAATATTGAAGACTATTACAGCTCTGTCTGTGTGAAATTGAATAGATTTTCAAATGGAGTCAAATATCTTTCTTTCGACCTTGGGTGTCATGAAAGGCGCATCTAAATTAAATGTATTATTATTATTATCTTTAAAGTATAGACTCAATTTGCAATTTTGCACAATCAGATTTGGTTTCCATTAATAAAAGAAAATAGGTATGTCAGTGCAGCTTGAATGAAGAACTTAAAGATCATTTTCAAGGTGTTTGTTGTATACTGTAGTGTATGTATGCAAAGTCAGGACTCATTTTTAACTTTTTATGATAGTGGAGACAGTCAATCTATGTCTGACCTGAAAAATACTTGAAAAAAGGAACAAAAAACTATAAAAATCTATAATGAAAAAAGCACAGCTTTTTCATAGAAATAGCAAGGTACAGAACAAATAACTACTTTTCAAATCGTTAAATGTATTATTTCACATTCCCTTTTTAAAGTATAATCAAGATATGGAAGAATATTTTTAAGCTTATAATAATGATAAATAAAACGTTTTTATCACTTCTGTTTACATTTGAGGAGTGTTATTGGGGAGAAGAGCACAGAGGGGATATTTAGAAGTTCCCTCCTTGGAATCATAACAATACGACAGCTGAGTTTGCTTTGATCATAATGTTGCTCCCCATGAAATATTTATCAGGAGGAACTACACACCGTGGGGCTCTGATTCTTAAAACAATGCAAAACAAAGTCCCCCCCTCCATCCCTCTTCCAACTCTGAGACCCTGAGGAGAAGTGTTTGGTTTACTACACAGGGTGTGCCTCTGGGGAGCAGACGAGTGGGAACTGTAACTTCTCATCATGTGGCGTAACCCTGCTGAATAGGATGTTACATGAGCAGGGGCAGGGAGGACAGGTAATTTAGATGTGTGTGAGTGTGTGAAAGAGAAAGGATGAAATGGAGAGAAAGAAGCCTCGGTCATATAACGGGTGCAAATAATTCTTCTGCGTTTGACTTGCCTGAAAAATATAATTGTGAGTCCAAGCTGGAATTCATTCAACTATACCATGCTTAATCACAGACAGCTCACTAGGGCTTTCTTAAATGGGGCAGATGTATCGCGTTATATCTCAAATATATGTAGTAATAAAGTACGATTATTATATTTCGATGTAAACGGAACATCAGGCTTGGTATGTAAATGTATTCCTATTTTATGCAAATGACTAGGGTTTGTTACTTGACATATGCACTGCACAGCCACAACTTTGCATTAGAGCTCTTGTTTTCTATATTTGGACGAAATGCTAGAAGACTACCATGCAATTTAGTGTTTATTTGAAACAATTATATAAATTGTAAGAAATCTTATTTTTTAAAAGATATTTTTTGGGCATTTTTATGCTTTATTGACAGTTCAGAGAGACAGAGGTGAAATGGGGCAGAGGGGGGAGTGACATGCAGAGTACGACCGCGGGCGGGAATCGAACCCGGGTCTGCTGCTGGGCCCGGCCCAGGAGGGACGCCCTACCAACTGAGCTAAGGGCGCCCCCAGAAATCAAAATAATATTTTTCTATATTAAAGTAAAACACATAATTTGATACATTTTCCTTGCGCAAGGACATTTCTTTACGTGCTCCTAAAATGTTAAACTTAAGATATCAGTTAATGTTAAAAAACACCTCAGAGTAACAAAACACTCAACTGTGACTCAACAGCAACACACACTTCTAATGACAATACGTTGAATGCACAACTTCAAAACAGTTTCAACAAAAACTGAACATTTTAATTTTGATCATAAAATAAGGATTTGTTGCAGGACTTTTTTCAAATGCCATTGGTTTTAGCTAGGTGTACTTAGTTTAGTTTATTTTGATCACAGATACACAACATCACATAACATAAATAGTAAACGGTCAACATTGTGTACTGTATATTGGTCTACGTTTTAATGAAATGTAGGTGGGAAAGATGAAGGCATGCAACAGGAGCAGAGAAAGCTGTATAGCTTGATTTAAAAAAAGGCAAACAAAGAGGGTAATTTCGCCTGGACTTCTTGTCATTCCTCGCTCCCATATGTTTTACTGTGTAAAACTCACTTTACCCACTTTCATAAAACGTCAATAATAATCTCCTCTCAAGTAGCCATGAAGTGGATGGTGTTTACATAAGACATTTCCAGTGTGGGCAGAGCGACAGCGGCTAGGCTGAGCTCTCAGTCCCACTCTGCCCACACAGTACACGTCTAGTTTAAACACATCAAATCTTGACAGATCACTAGCAAAGAGCAGGAAGTCCTTCTTAACAAGGCAGGAAATGTATTTAAAGCTAAATGGGGAAAAAGGGGGAGCAAGAAGGGCATGGATGAAAGAAAGAAGGAAACAAAGGAAGAAGAAATGATAAATGAAGTTGAAGGGTTTTAAGGGTAAATAAATAAAAAGAACTGTAATTGTGGAAGAATAAAATGTTCTATGATATAATTTGCTTGCAACTTCAACTGAGAGATTACAACTATTATATTTGCCATTATCCTTTACTTACAACTACCTTGCTACCTGGCAAATGACCTGTGAGAGAAAGGGCAAACTAAGCTAGCGAGGGTTTAGTAACCAACTCACAGAAATGCTCTTCATTAGCTGCAGCTGATTACATTTGCTGTCATTTCATCTGGAAATATCAACTGCCTGTGAAAACTTTCACCTCTTCGAGACCTTAATAATAAGAGCTATAATTAAAATCGCAGCTCTCGCAAGTTCAGGGTTTTCCTATTGCGTTTTATATCGAAAGTCAGAACTAATTATTACATCTTAGGCAAATTAAATCTCAGCAAAGCCTACATATGGAATGATTGTTTAATCTTCATCTAGTGACTACACAGAGAACAAGATTAGTTTTGTTTTGCCAGTAACGAATCAAAGCAGTATGTCTGGATTACTGGGGAAAAAATTAAAACTGTAATAGAGCCCAATTCACAGGTCAGTATATGACCCCCCCCCCCAAAAAAAAATAAAAACCATGGATGATGAGGGTGTTACCCTGAATATAACGATTAAACCACTTCAGACATACCATTCTTGATGCAAACAATCACTTCCCTGTGAGTACACACTGTTTCTGTGTGTGTGTGTGTGTGTGTGTGTGTGTGTGTGTGTGTGTGTGTGTGTGTGTGTTTGTATGTGTGTGTGTGTGTGAGAGAGAGTGTGTGTGTGAGAGAGTTCAAAATAAGCTCTCATTCTTGAAATACCTTACTGTCACAGTACGGCTGAGAAAACCGGCTATTCCCTTTTCTTCCCTGTAATCCCTGTCTTTCTTCCCGTGGCTTTCACGCCAGACTGTTTGTGCATGTGTGTGTGCGCGCATGTGTGTGTGACCATGCGTGGCTGTGTGTGTGTGGCAGTGTGCTTGTATTCTTTGTGAAGACAGTGTTTGGTTTTTAACAAAAGTACTGATGAAATTTCAGCACTTTTATGTCAGTGGTGGGGTAATGGTTTGGGGTAGGCATTTAGTTTTAATGGTTTGAGTTAGGGTTAGGGGCTTGTGAGGACATTGAGCAAGCATTATCTCAATGTCCTCACAAGTATAGAAAGACAAGTCTGTGTGTGGGAGAGTACGTTGTGCCAACTTCCCCTTATCCTTAGGCGACCCTTACAAATACCCCCTACTCTAAAACAGTCGAATATCTGCATCGGACTCGAGCAGGAGAATCAGGCAAGCATCCTACAGGGTTACCCATTCCAGGGTCCAGTGGCAACTCTGTGTGGTGCTGAAGGGTGTGTGTTCACCGTTTATCATCGTGTTTGCAAACTTTCGTATCTGCATGTCGATCTTGGCAGCCCATCTTTTTAAGGCTTAACATTAAACACCATGACACTGTTATTATCAACCTATAACGTGACATTGCAAAAGTTTTTAACAAGCAGTCGCCTATTTCAAAATCTGGACCACCTGATGAATATAAGTTCAATATCCGCTATCCTTGATCTTTTTTTTTGGTCTCTACCAACTCCTGAAGCAACTGTCTTGCGCTAGTCTGCCGGTTTCGTGCTGGACAGGTAGTGTTCAGTCTCTTCTAAACGCACACTCGTATACCCACACACACACACACACACACACACACACACACACACACACACACACACACACACACACACACACACACACACACACACACACACACACACACACACACACACACACACACACACACACACACACACACACACACACACACACACACACACACACACACACACACACACACACACACTCCTGGATTGTAGCAGTGTTGCTTTGGAAAAGTGAGTCATCTTTATGTCATCTTCATCGAGACACAGACAGACAGACACACAAAGCAAATTCTCCACAGTCATCTGTTATATTTATGTGATAAAAAATGATGTAACGAACACAAACACACACACAGTTATATAGTAGTGATCCTTGGGAGCAGTGAGTCATCTTCATGTCACATTCATGTAAATGAAATTAATCTTCGCCCAAAACACACAATCATAATTTGCACAATGACCTTTTAGAGATGACTCACTCCTGTGTTGCTTTAACAGCAATCTTGCTTTTTCTCTCTATCACACACACACACACACACACACACATACACGCAAAACATTCTTGTATTTTACAAAATAGTGGAGCAGGATTTTTCTCTTTATAATTTTTGCATCGTTTAAAAATTTTCCTCCTTTCAACTTTTACGGAAAGTCAATATCAAAACCAATCAGATGATCACATCACATGAAAAATTAAATACCCCAGTGGGACAATATACTAGAAAAAAATACTTACACCGTAGCAGACTGAATACGTTGTAAATGTTAATAACAGACATTCATAAAATATACTGAAACCAAGTCTTCCTGCAGCAGTACAAGTTTGCTTGGGGGATTAAAAGAGAAGAAAAACAGAATAGTTAGTATGAGGAACTAATCCAACTTTTCCCAACAGAAATACCAAGAAGAGGCTGTGACAGCTGCCCAAACTATTAGACTGACAGTTGATCTCTGGGAGGTGCAGTGTAGAAACACCATAGTAATAATGAGTGCTGAGCACCAAAGATAGAGATACATTTTTTTTTAAATGAGAACCCAGAGAATTTCCATTTTAAGTAGGAGCTCATAAATGAAAAATGTAGCTTCATTATAGTATCTACTCTCTCTCCGCCTTTCTCTCTCTCTTTATGTCAATGCCACTCACTCTAGCTCTTTCTCTCTCTCTCCACCTCCTCCTCAATGTGTTTTTCGTAGATGCTTTAAAATATCTGTCCATCTCAACCAGAAATACTTGCCTTCATTGTCAAGTCCGTGTCTGTGTAAGGGCTGCACAATTGACTAAAAATTATATGGTATAAAATGAGAAAGTAAAATGGTTCAACCTATCTCTCCATCATGGTTATAAATGGTCCTGTATAAACATTGCCAAGTGCATTATTTGCTTGTTTACTTCAACCTTTGCCTGTAAGCATTGTTACCTACAATACCTACAGCCAAGAACAGGACTATTGATTTTAAAACACAACTAATGTATATTGTACGTGTTGTGTTATTTCTTCTAAAATCTTACCAGTTTGCCACACAGTTGAAAAACTCAAGCACAGTTATAAAATACAACTTACTATAGATTACTTTTTGGAGTAAAAGTACTGTATATTTTAGGTTTAGGGCTATAGTAGTAGGTTATAATTTAAATACTTTATTTTTGGGGTTTCATTTTTAAGGAACACAAACACACAACTGAAAAAGCGAACACACAAACAAAACAAAATGAACATCTAAAATGGCGTAGGGGAGAACGGGGGAATCTGAGGCATCGGGTAATGTGAGCCACCCCCTGTATCTAGGCAACGGAAAACATTTGTGGTCATGTGAGATATATGCTTTCAAGCCCCTCTCATTTCCCCATGGCCAATAGGTATTTTGCATGTAAAAGTAAATGTTCTTGATGTCAACTTAATCAACTGTTGTGCCAAAGCAAATGTATTCACGTAGAAAAACTTCTATCATACGTGTTGATGAACTACCAACATATGAAACCATGTGATGCTGATAACTGAAGATTAGCCTGAAATGCTAAGAGAGGTAGTTTTTTCTCAAATTGTGGTGGTGGGGGAAAGTGAGCCAAATGCTGTGGGGGAAAGTGAGCCACTGTCTCACTCTCCCCCACCATGAGGCACAAGTTAAGTTTAGTCTTTAAAGCTCACATAGTGGACTTCCGGTTTGACGAGCCAGGCGATGGCAGCTTAAAGAACGTGCTCCCGACAATTTGAGTCAAATTTACCCACTTCAACCCGAATATTGGAAAAAAAATAGTTTACAGTTTGATTAAAGTTAGTGGGGCTTGAGAATGCCTAGAGGGAAAAATAAAAAGTCAATGCAGGCGGAGTTATTCGACAGCGACGGAGCTAGCCAAACTCCCTCGCCTAGCAGCGTAATGGAGGATGAAGAAGACAGGCGTACACACCTCGAACTCGAAGTGGGTCAAAAAGAGACCGGGGACCTTGGCCTCATACTCAAAGAGCTGAGAGAATTCAGAAAAGACAACCGTCAGCAGCTGAAAGAGATTCGGGAAGAAATTAACAAAACCAATACTAGGATCGAAGAGGCGGAGATAAGGATTGATGCGACGGAAACACGGTTACAAGTGGCGGAGGATACCGTGCAGGAGCTGCTACAACTTCAGATACACCTGGATGCTAAGCTAACGGATTTGGAGGGCCGCTCCAGACGGGAGAATATCAGAATCCACGGCGTTAAAGAGGGAGCGGAGGAAAATTCCCCGTCGATGGTGATGTATGTGGAGCGCTTGCTGCGGGAGGGACTGGAGCTCCCGGCCGCATTTGAACTACGAGTGGAAAGGGCTCACCGCGCCTTGATGCCGAAGCCGCCCGGGGAAGCCCCGCCGAGGTCCATCGTTGTCAAGATGTCAAGCTACAGGATGAAAGAAGAGCTGCTGAGAACGGCCTGGCAAAAGCGAGGATTTCAACACCTCGGAAAAAGAGTAAATCTGGATCATGACTACGCGCCTGATGTCTTGAAAAAACGAAGGGAATACGCCGAAGCAAAAGCGGTATTGAAGGAGAAGAAAATCCGATTTCAGACGCCGTTCCCCGCCAGGTTCAGAGTCTTCTACCAGGAGGGAGTTGCGATGTACGGCTCGGCAGAGGAGGCGACGGAGGATATGGCGAAGAGGGGGCTACCGGTGTCGGTGATTAAACACCCGGACTCGCTTTTGGAGCGGATCCAGCGGTTCACGTGGCGCACCGTTAAGAGAACAGGGAACCGGGACAGAGCTGGCAAGACTTCGGACTATAAGGAAAAACTACAGGCTTTTAGACGCCAGGACTCAGGGTGACTGTAAGTTAACTGACAATTGCTGTGTGCGAGTTTGCTCAGAATATAACAGGTGTGACCGGTGAGTGGATATTTTCCTTCTCTTTTTTTTTCTTTCTCTCCGGAGACTCCCAGCAGAGGGAGGAATTATGTCTGTTAACACGTCCTGCTTATTAAAGAAGCATTGTATGGGCTAAACAACTACGATTATAACGTAAACGTCGGGGGGATTTTTCTTTATATGTTGCCGGGACAGAGACATCATGCATGAAGGCCCTCTCCCACCTGATAGGGGGGGAGGCTTTACCTCAGAGCCCTCTTACCATCAGGGCTTCACCAGGGTCAATATTAAGACCCCACAGTTGGAAGTCTTATTTTATGCCTTTACTGTTCTTATTGTGTTCTGTGTGTTGTGGCAGTTTTTGCTGCTGTTTTTTGCTGCTGTTCCTAGCAGCTTGTGGGGTGAAACATGTGATTCTTTATGTTACATATGGACACTTATGGAGGTGTGTTTTTGGTTTATTTCATTTATCTTTTTTACCTTTCTTGTACACTGAATGCAACCAGTTAAAATAGCAACTTATAATGTGAATGGCCTAGTCAATCCCATTAAGAGAAGTAAGATTTTAACTAAACTAAAGAGAGAGAGAGTCGAGGTGGCGTTTTTACAGGAAACACATCTTTCGGATACAGAACATGCTAAATTAAAACGATTGGGCTTCAAACATCAGTACTCATCATCTTATACTGCTGGGCATAGAAGGGGGGTGGCAATATTGATTTCCAACAAGACTAGTTTTGAACCCATTTTTGAAAAAAAGGACACAGAGGGAAGATTTATTTTTGTGAGGGGAAACTTAGGGGGCTCATTGGTCACTCTATTAAATATTTACGCTCCTCCTAATTCTGACTGGAAGTTTTTTAAACTGATATTTGATTTGATAACAGCGGAGACCCATGGGGTTCTAATCTGCGGGGGAGATCTCAACATTAGATTAAATCCTAAACTGGACTCCTCAAACACACATACATCCCAGCCCAAATTGATAAACAAAAAAATCAATATGGCTATGAAAGAAATCGGTTTAATTGATATCTGGAGAGAGTTAAATCCTTCAAAGAGAGACTACACTTTTTTTTCAAATCCACACTTAGCGTATTCGAGGATTGATTATTTTCTTACTTTTGCTAAAGATCTATACAGGGTTGGTGACTGCGACGTGGGGAGCATGGACCTTTCAGACCATAGCCCCATTTATTTAAAGTTAAATCTTGAACAGTATCGGAAGGACACCTTATGGAGGTTAAACACTTTTGTACTTAACCAGATGAAGGAACAAATTAAGAAGGATGTTGCTGAATACTTGGAACAGAACGATAATGGTGAAGTTTCCCCTCCAATATTATGGGATGCATGTAAAGCTGTGCTTCGGGGGGAAATAATTGGATATAGTGCTCACCTGAAGAGAGTGAGGCAAAAAGAGTTAGTTCAGTTGGAAGCGGAATTAAAACAATTAGAACAAAATCACAAAGACACAAATGATCAAAAAATTAGAGAGCTACTTAGGAAGAAAAAGAATGAAATAAATGAGATTTATACAAAAGACATACAAAAAAAGTTAATTTTTACGAAACAGAAATATTATGAAGGGGGCGGCAAAGCCAGTAAATTATTAGCTTATAGGCTGAAAAAACAGCAAGCAGAGAATTCAATTCATAAAATAAAAAATCCTATTACTAATTCCATACATTACAAATTAAAAGAAATACAAGATTGTTTTGAGAAATACTATAAAAAACTATACTCCCAACCTCAAATTGACGGAGAGAAAATGGAAGATTTCTTTCAGAAGATTAATCTGCCTAAATTGAATGATGAACAAAGTAGGAATCTTGTAGCTAAAATAACAGAGAAAGAAATTCGTTCAGCCATATCACATCTTAAACCAAATAAGGCTCCAGGTCCGGACGGGTTTCCTTCCGAATGGTACAGAGTCATGGAGGGTTCTTTGCTTCCGGTGTTGCAGTCCACCTTTAACTGGGTTCTTAAAGAGAACAGTATACCCCCCTCTTGGAGGGAGGCGGTAATATCTTTAATTCCGAAGGAGGGGAAGGATAAGTCTGAATGTGGTAATTTTAGACCAGTAAGCGTGTTGAACCAGGATTATAAAATCTTTACCCATATACTAACCAAACGAATAGAGGGATTGTTGCCACAAATTATTAGCCTTGACCAGACGGGATTTATTCGTGAAAGACAGACTCAAGATAGCATCAGAAGGACATTACATGTAATTAACCATATAACGGAATATAATTTAGAAGCAGTATTAGTGGGGCTAGATGCAGAAAAAGCTTTTGATTGTGTAAATTGGTCTTTTTTGTATAGGGTTTTGGACAAATTTGGATTCCATAGTACCTTTATTAAAACAATACGAGCTCTCTACGATAGCCCAAGGGCGAGAATTAAAATAAATGGGGCTGTATCCAGCCCCTTTCCATTAGAACGAGGAACAAGACAGGGCTGCCCAATTAGCCCCCTCTTGTTTGCAATCTTTATCGAGCCCCTGAGCCAATGGATCATTCAGGATGACAATATTAAAGGAATCACTATGAATGGGGGAGAACAAATTATTTCGTTATTCGCTGATGATGTATTGGTGCATTTAACCGACCCCGAGCAATCTCTATCACGGTTATTTGAACTCTTGGAACAATATGGATCCTTTTCTGGATATAAGCTGAATGTTCCAAAAACACAAATTCTCAGTTTTAATTATAACCCCTCTGTAAATGTGAAAAATAAGTATAATTTGAAATGGGATTCGGATTTTATTAGATACTTGGGGGTGAACATTCCAATAGATTTGACAAAATTATTCTCACTTAACTATCTCCCCCTGAACAAAAAGATTAGAGAAGACATAAGGAGATGGGACCTTATACCTTTTCTTAATTTCGGATCACGCGTGGAATCTGTCAAAATGGTTATTTTGCCTAAATTGTTGTACCTCTTTCAATCCCTTCCACTAGATATACCTGACCAACAATTTCAGGAGTGGGACAAGCATATTTCTAGGTTCATTTGGCAGGGACGAAGACCAAGAATCAGATACCAGAGTTTACAATTGGCAAAAAACAAGGGCGGAGTCGCTCTCCCATGCTTAAAAGATTACTATACTGCTGCTCAATTGCGGCCATTAATATGCTGGTGCAACCCGGAATACTGTGCTAGATGGAAGGAGATTGAAGTTGCTATATCAGATGGATTCCCAATCCAAGCTGCAATTGGGGATAAGGGCTTATTGAACAATTTAAAGGAATTGGGGAACCCATGGATATGTTTGTCACTTAAGATGTGGAACAAGGTAATAGCTCAAAATAACCTGAAGGATTCGGTAAAGGTATTGAGATGGTGCGCATTTGATCCAGATTTTTTGCCTAAAAGATGGGACGTGAGATTTAAGAGATGGAGCTTGCAAGGTTTAACAGCATATTGCACATTTTTGCATAAGGGGACTATGAATAGTTTTCAAAACCTGAAGAGGCAGTTTGGCTTGGATAAGGATGATTTTTACAGATTCCTTCAGGTCCGGCATTATATTAACCAAATACAGAAGGGGTGTACACAAGTAGGCTGGGATAATATTCTGTTAAAAGTGTTTATAGATGCTTATTCTGCTGGCTCTAACCAGAAACTTATCTCAAGAATCTACAAGGGGTTACAACTAACAAAATGTAGTTCACTGTATGTAAAACAAAAATGGGAACGTGAAGGAAACATTGTTATAACGGAAGAAGATTGGGAAAACTTATGTGAGACACAGTGGAAAACTTCCAGCTCAACTGTATGGCGAGAGTTTTGCTGGAAAACCCTTATAAGGTTTTTCATTACTCCAGCTCAAAAGAAGCACTACACAAATTCTTCGGCGTGCTGGCGACAGTGTGGGTGCCTCGAAGCAAATCATTTTCACATATTTTGGTCCTGTACTTCATTGATTCCATTTTGGCAGGAGGTTTATAAAGTTGTGCGAAGCATTTTTCAGACGGACATTCAATTTAATTTTGAGTCTTTATATTTGGGTGCCTTAACATCAGAAAATGTCTGTTTTAATGTCAAATATTTATTTCGGATCCTAAGTGCTGCTAGTAGAAAAGCTATTACTAGAAGATGGTTAAAACCAGGAAAGCCTACTGTGGAGGAATGGATTGATATTATCTATGATATTTTTAAAATGGAAAGGATTACTTTTGCTTTGAGACTGCAACAGGAAACTTTTTTGAAAAGATGGGAAAGATGGATCACGTATGTCACACCAATACGACCTTCATTTGTCTAAAGTGGATTTGTGTGTCCGGTTGGTTTTCTTTTATTTTCCCTCTGTAGAGGGCTTTATGTGTCACTGAGGTTTACCCCAACATGTTTGTTTATTTTATTTTGTTCTTGTTCTTACCTTACTATAACAAAAATTGTATGTGTGTAATACAGTATGTATAAAGCCTTAATAGGTCCTTGCTCACTTTTGTACTTCTTACTGGGCCTTTGATACTTTTATGTGGTTATAAATGTACATTTACAGAAGACATAGTGAGAAGTATGATATGTATTATTATTGACTGAAATGTATGGACCTAGAAAATAACAATAAAAAAAAGAATTTCAAAAAAAAAAAAGCTCACATAGTATGCACTTTGCTGTCAATTTTACATTTTCTAAGTAGTCCCTAATACTTATTTTTTTAGATGTTTGCTGAAAAACCCGTTCAGATCATTTATTGTAGCAAGCCTCTATACCCTGATTGTCCTCTGGTCTCAGGATGACCTATATTTGTGCGATCTGGCTGGCCCCTCCCACCTCTCTGCCGGGCTTACTTTATATGTCCATGGGGCTCTCCCACCGTCTCTGCCGTGCTCTCGCGATACTAGAGAGACACTGCGTGACTGCGAACACAGTGTTTACCCGGAGCTAAGCCATAGCTGGTTGCTTGTCCCAAAGCTAATAGCTATACACCAGTCAGGCAAAACTACCAATAAAAACTATTATTTTAGTTTCACTGTTTAAAAAAAAGCACAGGTAGCTTCCTATCCGTTGTGTTATTAAAAACGAGGCATTATTAGACTGCAAGGGGAAAGCTAAGTTAGTGTATTAGGAGCAAAACTTGGTGCTACAACCGAAGCTACATGGGCGCTAACGCTAAAAATAAGACTCAGACGATTTAAACCAGTGAAAACAGTAGCTTCAAAGTGTGATTTCTACAGGAATATCTTCCCATCCTATGTCATGTTAAAAACAAGTCATTTTCAGACTGCTGTGGGGAATATAAACAGCGTGTTATGAGCAAATGCTGGTTGCTTGTCCCAAGCTAATAGCTATACACCAGTCAGGCAAAACTACCAATAAAAACTATTATTTTAGTTTCACCGTTTAAAAAAAAGCACAGGTAGCTTCGTATCCATTGTGTTATTAAAAACGAGGCATTATTAGACTGCAAGGGGAAAGCTAAGTTAGTGTATTAGGAGCAAAACTTGGTGCTACAACCGAAGCTACATGGGCGCTAACGCTAAAAATTAGACTCAGACGATTTAAACCAGTGAAAACAGTAGCTTTAAAGTGTGATTTCTACAGGAATATCTTCCCATCCATTGTCATGTTAAAAACGAGTCATTTTCAGACTGCTGTGGGGAATATAAACAGCGTGTTATTAGCAAAAGCTGGTTGCTTGTCCCAAAGCTAATAGCTATACACCAGTCAGGCAAAACTACCAATAAAAACTATTATTTGAGTTTCACCGTTTAAAAAAAAGCACAGGTAGCTTCCTATCCGTTGTGTTATTAAAAACGAGGCATTAATAGACTGCTGTGGTTAAGATAAATTAGTGGAGTATGAGCAAAAGCATTCTGTGTTGGTGTATGTAACATTCAGGCTGTACTAAGGGCATCTTGTCGCTTAGCGGGGAAAACAACATGGCTGTCGCTCGGAAAATTTTCCATCGGATCTTGGGGCCGTGGACCAATAAGAAATGGGGGGGTGGGGTTATCATAGACTAGTGCACGGTGGACATTTCTGGGGGGGAAGCATGGACATATAAAGAAAATGTGGCTGTGCCGACTATTACGTAATAGTCGGCGAGAATTCTGACTGGAGTATATTGGGGGGGAGGGGTGGGGGTTTCAGAAAGGGGGAGAGTGAGAAAAGGAGAGATTGTTATTTTTTTTATATTTTGGCAGTCTCTAGGCACACCGTGGACCCATGGATATGTTAGAACACATTTAAAAAGTGCATTTAGCATAATATGTGACCTTTAACATATTTTAATGTAATATTACATAACATATGTTTTATTTTAATGTCATACACATTGTAGAAAAGCCATCATGCCAAGGAAATACACCAGGAAGACGACCTGGGGTAACCACACGGAAAGAGCACCTTCTCATCTTTCCCTGTAACCTTCAGGGCTTGAATGTAGAGTAGGCCTAGTTGTAGAGTATGACAGGCTGATGTTATAATCCAGTTGGGTCTTCTCCTGTGTTCTGAGTCCCAGGCTGTTCTCGCTGGTTCTGATTTTCCTATGCTTTGACCCCCAGACACTAGCTGGCTCTAAGGGTCCTTTGTTCTGACCCCCAGACTGTGTTCTAATCTAACTGGTTATATCTTTCATTTGAATCTTATTAAAACCTTTTGAATCATAATATGTTGTATTTGATTTTGTTCAGAGTTACTTTCAAGTGTTTAGAAAATTAGCTTTGCTTAATTGACCAAACCCCATCATTCTTTTACTAGTCCAACATTAGTTCTGGAATGTGTGGCTAGCTTTCAGGATTCTTACTGTTACAATATGTGTTGTTATGGTAGTTTCAGAGTGGAAAAGTAAGTGGATCAGTTTACCCCACAGCTGGGGTAAAGTGAGCCACATGACAACTTTTTTTTAAACAATCATATTTTCACTGCCCTTTGTCTTGAAAAAATCCTGCTAATGCCCATTTCTAGGAAACATCCTGAATTAATGGGAAATGTGTAAATTTGAGTGATATATCATTTTAGGAATGTAAAAACTCAGATTACCCCGTTCTCCCCTACTCTACTTAAAAGGTTAAGAGATTGTTTAAATAAAAGGGAAATTTTAAACAAAAAATAAAAAGTCAAAAAGGTGCCATGAAGGTCACTTCAGCTCTGCTATATGGTCGAGGAAAGGCTGCCATATCTGTTTACATTTTTCTACTTTTCCAGAAATCTCAAAAAGGATTTTCTCCATATATAGAGTGCTAGAGAACTCCATGAGCCACATATCGAAGCAGGGGGCTATGTCCTTATGCCAAACCTTAAGAACAATTTTTAGCGATATCCATCCCATACTGGATCGATAAAGCTTTCATACGACCCAAAGTCTCTAGTTGTTGTGACGAGCCTAGAATGTTTTTTTCTAGGTTGGGATAGAGGATGTGGCCGTAGACAGTAGAAGGTACATTTTAATGATTTAAATGTGTTATAGATAAGAATAGAAGATTTGTAGTTGTCTAAAGATAATGTGTGAAATTTGCAAAATCCAACAAACAGGACCGCACACACACACTCCAATATAGATTCTTACACAAATGCACAAGTGTATGGACATAAAAAAAAACTCATACGTTGTTCGGTGTGTCACCTTGTTTGCCTTCCCTCTCCCTTCTCTGACAGTTTCTCCACAAACAGCAGAAAAAGGACACAAAAAAACTAACCACCCCCCACCAGCTCCTTTCTTTCTGTCCTGTTCTCAGAAATGTGCAGACAAAATTAAACAAAAGAGACAATGCTGTAATAACAAGAGTAAAACTATTTAAGGGGACAGTGGAGAGAGAGCGAGAGAGAGAGAGAGAGAGAGAGAGAGAGAGAGAGTAGGGAGTTATGGGGGGTAGTGTGTTTGTGCCTGGAGCAGGATTTGGGCAGAAAAGGCGGGGGAATGTTTTCATTCATATTTTCCACCCAGTTAGTAGGGAGCCGGAGAGGCACAGGAGTGAGAGACACAGACAGTGAGAGGGGCAAGAGACTTAGAACGACAGAAAAGCAAAATGTTTTATGGTACAATACTTTCACATCAGCTCTCTTCCTGTGATTCTCTCTATAAAGACTGCTTTACCCTACTCGCCCTGTATCCATCTGTACCGGTCTTAGTGTTGTGGTTTAGTAGCTATGTAAGAAAATCTGAGTATTTAACTATCTAGTCAATCAAATCTTAATCCTTTCAAATCGCTTACTGAAACCATTTAGATTATCAACATTTTAAACACTACAGGTTCAAGTGTTAAATAAATGTTTAGTTACAATCTGGAAATTAAAAGGAGCAGCAGAGGATATTAGAAGTTCATTAAATGTGTTGAACGTCTTACTTTTTAAAAGCTACTTGCACTAAATACTGTAGAATTACATTCAGAGCTGTGCGGCGGATAACCTTACATTACCAATTTCACATGTGTGAAAGTTTAACTGAGAGATTCCAGCAAGTGAAATGGTATGCAGTGGAGACGGCTCACCGCTCTATTGGTCTTGCTGAACTGCAAAAACACACAGTCCACTAATGATCGTAAAAACTACAGAATTAACAAACAATGTTCAGTTGCGTACAGATACCAGCTTGCATTGAGCATACAATTATATATACAGTATCTCACAAAAGTGAGTACACCCCTCACATTTCTTCACATTTTTCTTTATATCTTTCCATGGGACAACACTGAATAAATGACACTTTGATACAATGTAAAGTAGTCAGTGTACTGCTTGTATAACAGTGTAAATTTACTGTCCCCTCAAAATAACTCGACACACAGACATTAATGTCTAAACTGCTGGCAACAAAAGTGAGTACACCCCTTAGAAAAAATTTACAAATTGGGCCCAAAGTGTAAATATTTTGTGTGGCCACCATTATTTTCCAGCACTGCCTTAACCCCCTTGGGCATGTAGTTCACTAGAGCTTCACAGGTTGCAACTGGAACCCTCTTCCACCCATTTATGACAACATCACGGAGCTAGTGGATATTAAAGACCTTGCGCTCCTCCAGCTTCCGTTTGAGGATGCCCCAAAGATGCTCAATAGGGTTTAGGTTTGGAGACAGGCTTGGCCAGGCCATAACCTTTACCCTCAGCTTTTTTAGCAAGCCACTGGTCGTCTTGGAGGTGTGTTTGGGGTCGTTATCATGTTGCAATACCACCCTGTGGCCCAGTTTACGAAGGTTGAGTGCACGTGGTCAGCGTCGTACACAGAGGTTGGCTTTGGAAAATAGACATATGAGTGCTGCCAGCATTGCTGCAGGGCTTGAAGGGGTGGGAGGTCAACCTGTCAGTGCTCAGACCATACGCCGCACTCTGCATCATACTGGTCTGCATGGCTGTCATCCCAGAAGGAAGCCTATTCTAAAGATGATGCACAAGAAACCCCACAAAAAGTTTGCTGAAGACAAACAGACTACGGACATGGATTACTGCAACCATGTCCTGTGGTCTGATGAGACCAAAATACATTTATTTGGTTCAGATGGTGTTAAGAGTGTGGAGCGGCAACCAGGTGAGGAGTACAAAGACAAGTGTGTCTTGCCTAGAGTCAAGCATGGTGGTTGGAGTGTCATGGTCTGGGGCTGCATGAGTGCTGCCAGCACTGGGGATCTACAGTTCATTGAATTCTAACATGTACTGTGACATACTGAAGCAGAGCATGATCCCCTCCCTTCATAAACTGGGCCGCAGGGCAGTACTGCAACATGATAACGACCCCAAACACCCCTCCGAACGACCACTGGCTTGCTAAAGAAGCTGAGGGTAGAGGTTATGGACTGGCCAAGCATGTCTCCAGTCTTAAACCCTATTGAGCATATTTGGGGCATCCTCAAACGGGAGATGGAGGAGCGCAAGGACTCTAATATCCACCAGCTCCTTGATGTCGTCAAGAATGGGTAGAAGAGGGTTCCAGTTGCAACCTGTGAAGCTCTAGTGAACTACATGCCCAAGAGGGTTAAGGCAGTGCTAGAAAATAATGATGGCAAAACAAAATATTGACACTTTGGGCCCAATTTGGACATTTTTTCTTAGGGGTGTACTCACTTTTGTTGCCAACAGTTTAGACATTAATGGCTGTGTATCGAGTTATTTTGAGGGGACAGTAAATTTACACTGTTATACAAGCTGTACACTGACTACTTTACATTGTATCAAAGTGTAATTTATTCAGTGTTGTCGCATGGAAAGATATAATGAAATATTTGAAGAAATGTGAGGGGTGTACTCACTTTTGTGAGATACTGTATTTACCAAGTTGTATTTTACTCAGTAAAGTTGCTCATGTAAGTGCATTAATTACCTACAGCAGATATTATAGCTCTTGTAAACCATCATGGACCTCATATAATGTATGTTGCTCTCCATTTTATGCAGCTAAAACAATCGTCATCTTTGCTCTGTCCTTCTGAACGTCATATTGGGCATGTTGAGAAGATTAAATGAAGTGTTATTCTTGCATTTGCAAATATTTGCAAGTCATACATTTGCTGAGCCATACATCATTTTCCTCACAGTTTGTGTTACTTTGTCTTTATTGGCATGTTACCACCACAAACTGTTGATCAATAAATAAACTACAAAAACTGGCAGGAATGTTTGTCATTCACTTTCTCGTGAAGTTTTTGCAGGTGTGCAAGATACCAACAAATTAGGTCCCACTCTTAAAATCCTTGCTCAATAGCACTACTAGTGGTCAAGTTTTACAGAGGGTGTTCTTTAAGTCTGCAGGAGTGAGTGATCTGGCTGTTTTGCTGAGCCTTGCTGAACGCTTTGTGCGGTAAAATCTAAATTAAAATCTCCTGGAAGAAGAAAGAGTAACATTCGCAGCCTGCTCACTGGAGTGAGCGCCAAGTGCTTGGTTACTGCACAAGCTGTTCAAGAGAAATTAGATTATCACATTATGCCTTTTTTTGGAACCAAGCCCCTTTTACTTCAGCAGTTGAAATGAAATGCATCAGCACGCCGGCGTGTGGTGTCCATATGAACTTCTATTAACTTCTGCTGTGGGGGGATAGAGAATGCAACAACTGTCATTTTGGGGGGGATTATCCTTTTAAGAGGGTTGCGGGCACTTTCAGGAAAATGGGTAACACATTATGTGATTATGTAAATATAATCAATATCTACAGAGTGTCCTCTTCTAGGCCCCCTTCACATCACGAAAACAAGGAACCTAGGAGGGGATGTCAAAGAATTGGTAATTCATTGTGTAAAGACTGTATATCTTGGGACTCCTTGATGTGAACACGTTTATGGAAACCAACAGCTTAACAGGCTTTCCACAGTCATCCTGTCCTCGAGGCAAGAGAGGAATGTCACCTAACTGAGCCACAATGTTCCTTTTAGGAGGAAACACTAATACCTCTTTATATAAATGATTACACAACGCTCGGCCAGTTCACAAGGAGAGGGGCCGTGTGTGTGTGTGTGTGTGTGTGTGTGTGTGTGTGTGTTTCTGGGAAGGGTAGTAGCACGCTAACACACACACACACACACACACACACACACACACACTGAGTCACACAGAAACACATGAAGAGGCAGAAAAACAAACACAGACAACCACGCACAAAAACACACAGACAGGAATACAGACACAAGCAAACACAAACAAACAACGCACACACACTGAACTATGATGAAGTGAAGTGAAGTCATTACATCCAGTTTGAAGGCTTATAACGCTGCAAAGCTAGGCACTCCCGTTGCAAATCATGCCATTGAAATAAGAAATTGGAGGTTGTGTTTTTTCATGGTGGCGATCTGAGCACAGCATTAGTCGAAGTCACCAATAAGACATTTTATTCGTTAAACCTCTCTGAATTTCTGAAAAAGGCAAATATTTTAGTTTTTTTACTGTCTGTTTGATTTTAATGACACCATCTTTAAAATATGCTCCATGAAAAGTCTATTCCTCCTATATGTTTGTTTCCCCTTCAATTTGATTTAGAGCCAAAAACAAAGTAGAGATCGTCTTTTACTCTGAGTCGTTTTTATATCTGAATCTTATATATAAATGTAGCTTTATGGAGTCTTCCGTCATCCCCACCACCAGAAACCACAGGTCTGTTACATATTAATAGACATTTTACAGCTGGACACCACATTTAAAAAACACAAGCACATGTTTGACTGTCTCATCCTGTCTGAGGATGTGTTAAAAGTCCCAAGAGCAATGTGTAAATGATGAAAACAAGAAGATTACTTTGCCACATTTTGACATCTTGAGCTGCCCTTTGGGTTCACTCTCCGATTACAGCCGGGATTTAAAAATGTGAATCCTCATTCAGATCCAATAAAACGCTGTACAAAAATATACTGCAGAGCAAATAAAAGGTCTTGTGGGAAAACATGTCAATAGGCTTTTAGTTTGATAGCACTGCCTAGCCTCTGTTCTCTAGCACTATCGCATTTTTATTAGTACATATGAATATGAGATGGTGTCGGTGCTTATGCAAGGTTCTCTGAAAGCAAATGCATCTGCAGCATGGGTCTTTGTGTGCACTGGTGTGTTATTGTATGTGTGTGTGTGTGTGTGTGTGTGTGTGTGTGTGTGTGTGTGTGTGTGTGTGTGTGTAAAAGCAAGCCCTATTTTGTTGTTGAGGACTTGGGCCCTCATTACATGCATGAGGCAATCGTTGTGTTTTGCGTCTGTGTTTTTGTAAGACAGTTCAGAGTAAACGTGGGGGAGTTGTTTTAAAAAGCTCCCTTGAAAGATAAAAGACCAGAGAGAAAGGGAAAAGAGATAGTGGCTACAGAGAGAGAGCAAGAGAGAGAGAGAGAGGAGATAAATGTAAAAGGCAGTGAGATGAGGTAGAGATGAAAAAGGAATGGACATAAAGGGAGGTCAAACAGAGTTTTTGGATGTCATGAAAGAAGTCATAATCATTACATGCTCTTTTTGTGTGTATGTGCGTGTTCTTGTGCGAGTGTGTGTGAATATGTGCGTGTGCATGTGTGTGTGTGTGTGTGTGTGTGTGTGTGTGTGTGTAAATTGCTTTTCACCTGCTTTTGGATAAGGATGAGCCACTTTTTCTCCAGGAACAAATACAATCTAGTCTAGTGTGTACATGCAAGATGTGTGTACACGCACACACACACACACACACACACACACACACACACACACACACACACACACACACACACACACACACACACACACACACACACACACACACACACACACACACACACACACACACACACACACACACACACACACACACACACACACAGCTCTTCCAACACCACCTGGATAGGGATTAAATTTCTATATAAGGATTCAATATCCACATACACACACACACACACAGCTGTGTTTTAAACACCTCTTTGCCTCAAATTCCATCAGTAACACACTTTCCTACCTGAGACCCTCCCAGTATGTAAAAGGGTTTGAGGTTCAGTAGCTTGTTATCAAACCTGAATCTAGCACAGAATCCACAAATTTAATTCAAATGGTTTCAAATCCCTTTTTGAATCCACTTAGAGTAGGCGTTCAACATTGGCAAACATGTTATAGATCTGTGTCCAGCATTTGTTAGCTGAATGGACAGATTTGGTAACGGGACCTGTGGCTACAACCTGAGGGTGGTACACTGAATGAATACATGATTTTGACACATTGACGTACCAAGTGTAGCCTAGATTTGAACACCTTGTTTAGTACATGTTACTTGATCCATTACATTGGGTCCCAATTCAGAACTTCAGAAGTAAAGCATTGGTTGGGCTTAAACG
The DNA here is from genome assembly GCF_949987685.1 of Ammodytes marinus. Lineage (NCBI taxonomy): Eukaryota > Metazoa > Chordata > Actinopteri > Uranoscopiformes > Ammodytidae > Ammodytes > Ammodytes marinus. Next base: position 8,853,645 of record NC_137218.1, read on the forward strand.
ATTCCTCACTCAATGACTAAAAATTCATGATAATTTTTCCAATACTTTTTTATCGGGATGTTAAGTTTTACATATGTGAATTAATATAAGGCTTCATTGAGGACTGCTTGTTTGCTGGTCTGATAGATGTGTTTATTGTACTTGCTGTTGTGATCGTATCTTAAAATGTTTGTATCAATATAATCACAAGAATCTCAGCTTTACAAAGATATGTCAACATGATACCCACCTTAACATTAAAGGTGGTTTACACAGCAGAGTTACACAGTCCTGCAGGTGTCTTATTCGATAACTAGATTAATCAATGGAATAATAGGTAGAATAATCAATTACTAAAATAATCAATAGCTGTAGCCCTATTGGTGAGTGGTGCTTCTTTCTCTAAAACATGATTTGGCCAAGTATAGACATGGGCACATTAACCAGACAGTGAAAAGGAAGTTTCATTTTGGCCTTTTGGCAAATTACTATGACATTAACATTAACTAGCTACAGCTGATACTATCTGCTGGCGGCTGGGTTTAGCTTGATAATCCAAGCAGCAAACATTATGATCAGTGATGGCTAAAAAATAGGGAATTAGATACATGCCATGTCTCCGGTTTAATACTGGCTAGGAGCTCTGTTGCATGTAGTTTCCAAATCTCTCTCCATTTTCCCTTTGGTATCTCCATTATAAGTAATAAATAAAGGTCAAATGCCAAAAAATTATGAGATTTGTAACAAAAATGTTTAATGGCCATGAAGTTCAGTAAAATATTAAAAAATAAATTTGGGCAATGAAACCAAAAAGCCAAGATTAACCACTCTCAGAATCCAAGCCTATTATGCAATGATGTATTTTTGTCTTATAGTCACAATCTTCCATTTGCACCATTTTCAATCGAATGCTTTTATTTTTGTTTTTTATTTTCCGCTGCAGGCTGCTATCTGCTCCAGTAATGACCCGAATTTCTCAATAATGAATTAATCAAACTTCATCTAATCATATCTAATCTTATCCAGTCTGTTTGATTTATAATACTACAATCTACTTTTACAGAAGAACAGCCACACAACTCTCCCAACTCCCTCCTTCCCCCTGTCAAAGCCCAGTGTGTGGCCCTGAATACAGAATATTGAATAAGAAATATAAAAAATAACAAAATAAATAAATATAAGAAACGGGTATAAATGTAGAATTGGCTCTCCCATGGTGCCTTAAACGCCGCCACTCACACACACACACACACACACACACACACACACACACACACACACACACACACACACACACACACACACACACACACACACACACACACACACACACACACACACACACACACACACACACACACACACACACACACACACACACACACACACACACACACACACACACACACACACACAGCAAGAGAAAATGATGGGAGCAGACAGTCAAGTGTTTTCAGTTCTGTGAAACATATACAGGTCATGAATATTAACACAAACCAGTTGGTGGCTGAGGAGAGGAAGACAGAAAGAGCGTGCGAGAGGGAGAGAAATGTGGTTTTGCTGTCATGTTGTCAAGCTAGAAAGCAAGAGTGTGTGTGTGTGTGTGTGAGAGAGAGAGAGAGAGAGAGAGAAAGAGAGAGAGACAGATAGTTTCTGGGAAAGAGTATACAACCAATTAGCTGCAATAAACTGTCCTGAACCGGTTCATTCATTGTCAACAATCTTAACAAGTGGAAGAAGAAGAAGAAAAAAAACAGTGAAGAGGGAGAGAGACATAGACAGAGAGTCATGAGCTCTGCATTTTAACAACCTCTTGGTGCTAATCAGCAGATGAATAACCTCTAGGCTTGACTTTCCACACCACACACACAGACATATTGACAAGTGGGCAAATTAAATACATATATATAGATACACACAGACACACACAGACAGACAGAGACACACACACACACACACACACCCACACCCACACAGGAAGGGTTTGGGGTAGAGATGGAGAGAGAAGGAAAGACAAGGAAAAAGAAAAGGGGGAGAATAGAGAAAAAAGCCACAGAAAAAGCCATGTCCCATTCCAGAATGCAATTTACACCTCGACTTTGGAAGCTGACATCATGGGATATCCGTGTTTCTATGGGTTTTTTACACTATATCGCCAAAACAAGGCAAGTTTAGTTAGATTTTAAGACTTTGCTAGACTTTTTTTTTATGCCACTCAATTAAATTAAAAACAAAACTAATTATTTTGACTTTTTTTAATTGCAAAGTCAGAAAAAAAGATTGATAAAAAGCATTTTCAAGAATTTTGAAAGATAGATTTGAGAGATTTATTATTTCCAGTTAAGGACCTGTAGGAACTTTGTTATATGGAGACAGACCCATGGTAGAGAAACCTTTTGTACCATTGGCTTTTCCATTGTTTTGACGACAGTGTGCTTCCTGCTTTGTGGCAACATTTTGAGGGGGGGGGCCTTCATGTTTTGGCACGACAATGCCCCTGTGCACAAAGACGGTTCGACTTGACTGCACAGAGCCATGACCTCAACCTCATAGAAAACCTTCCGAATTAATCGAAATGTCAACTGTGAGCCAGACATTATCATCAACATCAGCGGGCAACCTCACTCAGGCTCTTTTGGCTGAAAAGGAGCAAATCTCTGCAGCCTGTTTCCAAAATCGGGTGGGAAACCTTCCCAGGAGGGTGGATGCTGTTACATAAGCACATTTAATCCTGTTATTTTCGAATGAAATGTTAAAATATCCCATATAGATGAACTGTCTGGTTTCCTCATCTATCTATCTCACCCACCCTCTGTCTCTTTCTACCCTCACCTGAGGTACAAAATAGTGTTTGCGATTTTATTCTTAAAAACATAAAGCAGCAGAGAAATGCTGCAAAATAATGACAGTATAGCAAAAAATACAAAAGAAACCAAAATTATGTGGCCCTCAGTTTGTTATAGGAACATTTATAACAATAAAAAAACTAGGACAGGTCTCCTCATGAGGCGGTTGTAGCTCTCATAAACAACGAGGCAACGTCCGTGTCACCGCAGGACGGCGACAAGGTTCTGCCAAATTTCAAATTGTGACAATCTGACTTGAGCCCATCTTGAACCTGACTTGAACCCGTCCCGTCTGTTAGCAGACGCTCAGTAGCCCTACCAGAGACAAAATCCAAAGAGCTGATAAAAGGAGATGGGGAGAGAGATAGGGAGGGGTGATTCAAAGAGACAGACAGTGAGAGCATTTTCTCCTCCCACCTATCTCCATGTCTGCTCCTCTGTCTCCCTAAGACAAGAGTTAATAGGCCAACTTTCTGCCTGTGCTCCTTCCAGCAGCCTGACACTGAGGGCTGCTTCACTGCAGAGCCTCCAGCTACCCTGCCGGCAATTTGTCTTTTTGCCAACGCAGGGTTTCTGATTCCACCCCACCTTTTTTTCTTTTGCTAAATCAACATTTTTCAAGCAAATAAAGCACAAAACTGCAATCTGGTTTACTCAAGGTGCTATGTGTGGCTTTTTTTCTAACAACAGTAACTCATTGCAATATTCATTTTGAGAGAGTAGTCTAATCAAAGTAAACACACAAGGCAAATGCCAAAAAATATGGTAGCCTCTACTGACCCTTACACATTGTGTAATATAGACAAATGCCACAAGTTGTGCTCTTTTAATTTATTCATGTTTTTATTTATTTTGCAGGTGCTCAAAAGAATTACACTGTGATTAATTAGTAGTGTTACCATTCAAGCAGCTACAGTTTGTTAAAGAATTGCAGTTGTATTGAATTAGTGATTATTATGACATGAATAACTCACGCCCAAATCTCTGGCTAGTTTATAGATTAATTTAGTCTGATGCTAAACCTATGGTAGAAATTTCTGTCAGTTGAAGATCATAATCATCCAATCAGACCTTCATAAAAGGGGATTAGACAATGGAGATGATATATTCCGACAGAGGCTATTTATTTAAAAAAGCAGTCGATTTACTTTGATTTCTTGAATAAACATAACATTTGTCTTTACTGCCCCTATGGATTACTTCAAGCTAGAATTAGAAAACATCAACTTCGGTAATACAAATATTCCACATGCATTAAAATGGGATTGGACAAAAATTACAGATGCGTTTAATAAACATTCATAATACTGCTTTGCTCTACTTTTCTTAAACAATAATAGGTCACAAAATCAATCTGGTATATAAAAAAATAAAGTGGCTTTTCTAAGTCCTTTAATTTAATGTATTTTATTTTAAATGTCAGTTACTCATTAACCTGCTTCCCCTGTTAATTACAAAACAGACCACAGTGGAGTCACAGCCAGATGTGTGTATGGCTGACTGGTTGCAGTTTCCGTTTTGTACCTCACCTCTTTCTCTGCAGCTGGCAGTGCACAGTGTACACACACGCACGTGCACAAAGGCACAGGCACACACACACACACACACACCTGGGCTGCGGTCAAAGGGTAAGAGGGGGGTTGATGAAACTGGCAGTAAAATGTGTGATGGAGTTTGTAGGCTGGTTAGGCAGCACTTATACTGAAAACATCACTTGAAGCAAGAAAGGACCATTTGTCCAGTCACATCATAACACTTTCCTTTATAATAAAGGTATTTTGGACTTGGAAAAGGAAATACAGCTTAATTTCACAACTTCATGTTAGCTGTCACATAGTTTTCACAGCAGTCCGAAACATCAACACAACCACGGTTGCTGTTATTGTAATATTGGTCCCAATTCCCTCAGATCGAAGAAGAATCTCCAAAACTGTGAAATCTGACAGAGATTGTGCTTTGAGAATGGCACAGAGCCAACAGAGCCACCAGTGCTTGTTATTTCATGTGTTGATCATGTTACATTTTCCTGTAACAGTATAAAGGACAACACTGCTCTTCCAATTTCAGTTAACAAATAGATAAAGAGGACAGGTCTTAAAAACATGATTTTCCACACATTCTAAAATTCCCTTTGGCTTGTCTTGCCGTCAAGGAAATGGTGGTTTAGAAATAGGTTACATTCACATATGTAGAGATATACAGTCATAGGTATTTTTCAGTATAGAAAAGAAAGTACTGCTGCAAACAACCGAGGTCTCCAATAAATAAATAAAATATCTAGTTCGGCACCGCAATCAAATGAAGCCTGTACATTTTGCATATTGACGCTATTAACGCCATAATTACGTATTGTGGTTTGTGCAGTTCGGTATGGTACGGCCTGTGCGGTTCAGTACGAATATGTGTATTTGTTACACTACTAACATCTAAGTTACAATAGATGTTACAAGAATTACAATATTGTGTTGTAAATATGCTTAACTCTTTATTTTTCAGTTACAAGATACTACTTAGAACTGTTAGAATGGATTATATGCATTTAGTGAAACATTAACTCAACCTGCTTAAACATAGCAACTTTTACTTTAAATTATTTGTCACATAATAATAGTGCTAATTAAGTAAAGATTTTGCAAAGTTAGAATACTTTCTATTGAGTGGTATTAGCCAAAAAATTTGCTCACTCTCTTTCAACCTGCTAAATGTGTTTGGGGAGAGCATGTAGCTGAAAGGAATGTAATTTCTAAAGCACTGCTTTGCCGAGCAGTCCAATAATTGGCTTGGATTCAGAGAAAAATTCAATACTCCCAAGAGAAGAAAGCGTCAACCCGACCACACTGACGAAAGATGAAGAACAATCTGTTAATAATCTGTAGAAGCTTTGAATCGTTTGATGCTATCGACTGTTGTGATTCTTCTGCTGTGCTGCTTCACATTTCAATGAAGCGGATCCCGATCTAAACCACAGGGGGCTATAGCTGAACGCTGTAGCTTACTATCTTTTAAGTAGGATGAATATTAACACATCACTCATTATTTTTGTATTTTCTATATTTTCTTCAGGCCCAGGGGAGAACAAAAAGTTAAGACTGCAAGTTTCAAATGGGATTGATACAAGTTTTTGTGATGTGTTTGTTATTGTGTCTTCCATTTCTTCCTGTGACTGTGAAACAAGTTTTCCTCTGGAGAGACAGTAAAGATGACCTTTATTGTTTTTCTGACTTTAATGCTTTTTTTATGGGAAAACTCTCATTTTAGTCATGGTCAGTGTTTTGACGTGGATTTTAACATAGAAATCTGCTCTCCTTGACAGTTATTTTCCATTTATTCAAGGGTTACAAAGTTCAAAGCTGCGTTTGCAATATAACGTTTTTATTTATATGCTGAATTATCTTGGCACTTTACCAAGCCCAGTGTCAACTTCATTACCAGAGACACTGTGGGAAACCCCCCGTGGGCTTTGAAACTGAGACACGGGCGGTGGAATGCAGGGTTGAAGCAATGGAGCTTTGGACACACATCCATGCACACATACTACACACATCAAGCTTGAGGGTCTACCCCAGCTCCATACATCTCACACAGACTCCCACCCTCTTCCTGCATTCCTCTCCTGTCTGACACACTTCCAGTAAGCCCACCACCAGTACTTCAAAAACAGCCCACCAGCACCAGCTCTCCAGACGACATGGCCTCCTTAAAAACATGCCCAGCCCTGTCGCACACAAAGACACAAACACCACCACCTTCTTATTAGAAACTAGGGTAAAAACTCAGTCCATATGTGTGGCTAAATCCTTTGCCAGGTTATATGCTTCTCGACCCTATACTAACCACCTCGACCATAAAGAAAGCTAGTAGTTTGGGTGCCAGGTAAATCTGTTGTAACAAATGTTATCCTTTATAATGTTTACATGATAACTGAAACAATCAGTCGATTTTCAGAAAAAATAAATCAGCAACTTTTTTGCAAATCGATTTAAGTAATTTTACAGCATAAATATCAAATATGACCTAGCTCCATCTTCTAAACTGCTAAAAGTGTTCTGCTTTTTTTTTGTGTGTGTGATTGTAAACAAAATATATTTGGTGTTGGTGGACTTTGGTAGGACAAAACACGCCATTTTAAGGTTTCATCTTAGGTTTCAGGAAATTAAGACTAGTGCTTTCCACTAGTTTCTGATAGTTTATCATTTATAATTTTATAAAACTTAGGTCATATAAAATGGTTATTAAAAGTAGAAAACCAAATCTTTCAATGATTAATCTTTAACAAGTAGACAAACTCAAAAGTTCTTGGTTGATGTTAGAACCTAAAAGAATCTCCTTGTCTGCAGCTGGACCATTTAAAAAATCTCTTTTTCATTTTCTACTTTGCATTAGAGGGAAACCTCTTCAAGTGTGCTCCTCAGAGGGACATTCACACTTGCTTTAATTCTATGCCTGAAAGCTTCGATTAAACCCACATACAAACTAAAATGCGAAAAGGCAACACAAGGGAGAGGAGAGACGATTGAGGGTTCTACTGTTGTTTGATGAAGTAATGGCAAGGCTCTGTTGTGTGTCCACCTCCCTCTCTTTCCCTCTTTGTGATTCCCAGCAGATCTAGTCAGTGTACCGCTCCAATCAACCGCCTTATCTACCTGTTTATTTACTTATTCCCTTTGCTCCTCACCTATAAACATCCCTCCATCTCACTGTGTCTCTATCCCTTGTTCTCTGGACATTTAGCTCCATCACAGTCACTCTCTATCCCTCCATTTTGGCTCTTCTTCTGTCCCCCGTTCAATTACCTTCAAGTCTGAGAATCTCAGTTTTTACATCACTTTCTTTTTCTCCCCTTCATCTCCCCCTCTTTTTTGTTAATCCGTATTGCAGTGAAACAAGGACGAGACAGTAAAAGCCAAATCATAAAATCATCTTTAAAAGAAAGGGCAGTTAGTTCAAACCAGTGCATGATTTCAGGGTTTTTACCCGCATGAAAAAATATGTATTTGGGGATCTGCTGTCACGAGGGACATATACGTATCATGTGCTCATTTGTTCAGAAGTAAAACCCTTCGAAGGAACAGTCGTGCACTGCACACGTTTGGCTGAAGTACTGTAAATCAATAACTTTAAAGAGCTTTTATTTGAGATTGAATCTAGACCCTTACAAAAAATATGAGGGTGTCTAAATAAATTAATAAATTTTATCATGCAGGCCCTCTGCAAAAAAAACAACAACATAAAACTGTTTTTTGGAAAAATCATTTGCACAAAAATAATTTGTCATACCACTCCTCGTATTTTGGGTTAATTGAGTTGCAGTCAGAAAAGTTGCTGCATCAAGCTACATAGATTATATGTTCCTCATATATATTCCGCATTACCCTTACATGAGAGAGGAGTCCTTTTCAAAAATAAAACATTCTAAAAAGGACATGTGCAGCCAGCAAATTCTTCTGCTTAACAAGTTACAAGATTATGTCTATGGTGCCTGCTGCTGCTGCTGCTCTTTTGATGGAATTGTGCCAAATCAAAAGATTAGCTGCTTTAAAAAAGGTATCAGATTAAAATGTTGAGCTTTGTCTTTTATTTTTGGCTAAAGGAAAAATACCTGCATTAAGAACCCTGGCTGCATTTGAACAATATTTACCAAGAAAACATTGAAAAACATTTCTTTATGCAGTATTGTTCTGTCCAAAATTGTTAAAATTAAAATCATATCAAATTTCTGCACAGTTTGTTTTCTCTCCTGTAGGCTTGGCCATTTCGATAAATGGCAAGGAAGTCATGATCAGATGCAGATATGTCTCATCTATCCAATAGTCCAAATTCATCCATCCATTTAAATTGAGGGAAGAGATTGTATGTGAGGCCTAGGCCTCAAGGCTCCATCTGGAGAAAAAAAGGCAGTAAACAGTGTTTACTCTCTTGGAGGGCGGATGGGTTTAAGTGGCTGGCCATGGTGCACTAGTCGCCCTTATGTGACCAATAAAGTCAGTGGCCTCGACTTAGCAACTCAACTCAGGAGAGGAATGCAGGTGGGGTTGAGGACAGGCACAATATGAAAATCTGGTTCTGAAAACTAACCTCTTTAAGCAAGGCACTAAGGCCAAGAGAGGAACAGAACAAGGAATATGGTTGACCTATTGCTGGTAAATGTGAGGGTTAGTCAAATTGAGCGTGCACACACATATATGCACACAGAAGGGATCAGCGGAAGAGAAAAGGGGAACTCTCTGCATTTCTGTTTCATACTCACAAGCACACACACACACACACACACACACACACACACACACACACACACACACACACACACACACACACACACACACACACACACACACACACACACACACACACACACACACACACACACACACACACACACACACACACACACATGAATCAATTGAGGTTGGCAGATGGTAGATTGGTAAAAGGCGGACGGCTTGGTCCAGATGTTACTGAATCCATAGTGCACAAGAAAAAAGGGCTTTGATCTGGCCTACCACAGAGATACTACTGTAGGAGAGAAGAGGCTGCTTATTGGTCCTCTAAAAAGGTGTGTGTGTGTGTGTGTGTGTGTGTGTGTGTGTGTGTGTGTGTGTGTGTGTGTGTGTGTGTGTGTGTGTGTGTGTGTGTGTGTGTGTGTGTGTGTGTGTTAACAAGAGAGAGGGAAAGTGTGTTGGTTTAGCAGAGTGAGAGAAGAGGTGGATGATATTCCCATGTGTGATGTACCAGTGTTTACGAGAAAATACCAGAAGGATAACGCAAACGTATCACACACACACGGGTACACACAAAACGTGCATACATTAACTGTGCATCCCCAAATCCAGGCACCTTAACACACACAGTCCAGACTCCCACACATGGATTTCAGATGTATTCACATGACATCCATGTGGGGAACAACAAAGACACACACACACACACACACACACACACACACACAAAATGAACCCACACTGAGCCCGGGGGCAGCCTGCAGTAAACACCCCTAGCCACATGCTGAGATGTGAACTGGGGAATTGCTTTAATACACACAAAACACAATTCAAATGTGATGAGGAAAGTTTCATTTATCTATAATCTCAGACCATTTCTCTTCTTCAGGCTTTTTTATCCTGTACAAGCATCAACTACCAATTGGTTTCCCGGCCTCAAAATATGTTTTTTTGTTGTCCTTGTCAATGGTGGGTATTTGATAGCAGTACCATGGTTAAATAAAAGGTTAAATAAATCAAAAGCAGCCAACTCAATCTTTAGGTTCGGGAATGTGGAGTACGCACATGCCAACACATTCAAGTTTGGGCAGGCTGCCTTACCAACTCCACCAAAAAAATTGTTTGGAGGTGAAATGTTTACATTTCTCATGTTCCAGTCCCAAAGACAGAAGCCATTCTTTTCCAGCAAGCCTCCAGAGGTGAATGGGTTTCGCTTGAGACTGACTCATACTCTGGAACCAGAAAACTGTCTTGATTCTGGACAGCGCTCAGTCACTGTGGTGGGAGCATCAGCCTGCCAGTTCTGCCTGCTCTGTCATTACAGTGAGGTCGGCCAGCAAGTCAGCAAGCCAGCCGGTCAGTCAATACAGTCAGGCAGCTGGCCATAGAAATGTGGTCAAAGATGGACCAATCAAATAGTAATTCTGTTATTTGGTTGGCTAATGGCCATTAGCTCACTCAACCTGCCAGATGACAGTCATTGCAATCAGTCAGTAAACAAGGCAGCTTGTCTTTTATGTGATAAATAAAGCTCACGGTGACCTAGCCACACACGGCGGTGGTGAAAGGGCAAAGAATACTTCTTATTTTCTTCAACCACCCATTGACCATTTACTCATCCATTCAGTCAGTAAGGGAAGTGGCTGTTCAGTTCTGCAGTGGACAAGGAAACCACCCAGGCAAGCGTTCACTGTGGTAGGTCAGCTCAGTCAGGCACAGAGCCTGAAATGCGGTAAGCGACAGCCTCACTGACCCAGTCAACGGTTAAAGCGGTAGAGAATGTTTTGCTTTGATAATGGCAAAGACTACAAGGACCTTACGTACAATTTTTCATTAAGTCAAGAAAAAATTTATTTCAGTAAGAGATGCAACAAGTCAGCCAAGTGGCAAGCAGTTATATCAATAGAGAAGTCAAAGAAATAGCAAACCAGTCAACATCCATCCAATCAGCCAATAAACCTGTCAGCCAGAAATCTGGTCAGTCACTCCGCCAGTCAATGACTAAATCATCCCCGGTCCACGGTTCAGTGAGAAAAGTTGTCTCCATAAACTGTGGTGAAAGATGTCCTCAGTGACTCGGTACACACGTCCAGAAAATGTAAATTTATTATTATGTTTCTTTATCTACCATTATGGTTGCCTTCCAGCCTCAGTGGAAAGTTTCTTAAGCCCCCTGCCTCAGGAAACAGAACAAAAGCTATTTCTCAATATAACATGTTATTAGTTTTGTCATGTGGGGACCTACCAGATACAGACCTAAGGACCCAATTTGGCTCCATAGCCTATACTTTTGAAAATACAGTTCTCATATTCACTCCCACATGAAGCCAAAAGCAACCAAATCAGCCTGTGGTCAGAATTACACCCACTGACCCCTCATAGCAATGTGATGATGAGTTAATGTGGGTGAATTTGTCTTTTGTTGCAGCCTTGACTGTCAGTCAACAGGTCTGTAAATCCTCCAGTAAAGTCTATTGCTCAGGCTGGTAGGCCCTTGGTTTACCTCGCATTGACATTCGTATAATCAAGGAATCCATTTTGTTCTTATAAAGTCATAGAGTCAGTAAGTATCCCATCAGTCTGATCTGTGTCTAGCAATGAAAAGATAGTACCCTTCTTCAAAGTATTACATGAAACATCAACAAATGCCATATTTCGATCATGTTTTCAAGATTCTTTCCCACTGTTAAGGTGCCAACACACTGCACATCGCCGCGCGGCGAGTTTACATAGAAAATCAATGTATTTCGAGCGCCGCCGCGCGAATCGGCCGGCGGCGAGCGGTCCACGCGGCGCGAATGGGGCGGCGCGGCCGCCGCAGAAGTTGAAAATATTGAACTTTTCGCCGCCGGCCGCGATAGCCAATCAGCGTTGAGCTCCTCCCGACGTCACTCGGGTGAGTCTGCTGAGCTACAAGACACGTGAAACCTGGCTGGCGGTGCAGTCGGGAAAGGAGGGATGAAGGGAAAAGAGAGAGAGAGAGAGAGAGAGAGAGAGAGAGAGAGAGAGAGAGGGAGAAAGTTCCAACACATCGATAAAATGTATGACAGCAGTTTAATGAGACACCTTTTAGTAAAAGGAGCAAGGAATAGACTCACATTATAGAAGAGAGAAGGAGAGAAAGCCAGGGAAGATGTACTGCAGATGAGTGAATATGCAGAGACAATGCAAACTAAATACGACAACTGACACTTCCAAACATTTCCCTAAACATCTGAAAATCTGTTTGGGTTTTCTCTACATGTTGATATGCCGGCGTGAGTGTGTATGCACGGCCATGGATACGTGCGTGTGTGTGTGTGTGGGCGCATGTGTGGGTGTGTTTACGAAGCTTGGGTGGCAGGTGGCGGGGAGAAATGTGTGAGAGGTGCAGTGAGACCAATACAAGGGCCGATGGCAGAGATGATGAAGGCAGAATACTTCAGAGACGCTCCCAACAAAAACAAATCAGTGCAGATGACGACGATGATGAGAGAGATGTAAATAGCGGGAAGAAACTGGGCGTGCACATTCAATGAGTCATCGGGCGGCGGCGGACACAAATGAGCCAAAATTATCACGCGGCGCGGAACCTGCGATTCGCGCGGCCAACCACCGCGCCGCGGTGTGCAGTGTGTTGGCACCTTTAAGGTACAACTGGAGCTCTTTTAACTATCAGCTATCAATACCGTATTCTCCTTCTATGCTAATGGAATCCTATTGCTTTTTTTGATGAACCAACTCCTAACATTTACAACACAGTAGTGTAGAGAAACTTTCTTTAATTTATATTTTCTTTTGGTGACTTTCAAAAAAGCTGTAAGAAAAAGTGTAAAAATTAAGAGATGTCGGACTAGAGAGTCAGTCAAATGAGAAATCACAACACGCTTAACCAATAACTTAAAAAAACTAAAGGGGCATGAAAAGCTGGAGGTCAGCCAATTCAATATTCCAGTTTCAAGCTACGGTGTTAAAAACAAAACAAATATATACATATAATTAATAATTATTAATTCTGAAGATCCTTTTTTTTCTAACAGGTTATTGAAATTCGTGAAATGATCATCTGTGCACTTCATACACAGCAATTAAATTAACACAATATCTGTTGAAATCTTTCAGATTAGTATGTGGAGTGATTAAATGTGGTACAAGTTTGAGTTATGGCTGCCGTAATAAATATGGTTCCGTCAGACAGACAGTAAATCATTAATTCATACACTCTAAAAAGTCTTCCATCCGTCAAATCCATCTGTCCTGGCACATATTTGTTCAGGCTGCATTGTCATCTATCCAATTCCCAGAGCAGTAGGTTCAACACATAGTACATTTATGTGAAAACCTGCCTGTTACCTTAGTTCTTCCTACATTCATCTAACAGGCTGTCAGGCATTTATCAAGAGCCACAATACAATAGACTACCAACAAACATCAGCAGAGAATGTGGAAGCCATTAGTTCATGTGCACCCACTGACCCTGTACAGTGCATCATGAGGCTGATGATGATGCTGTTAGTCAGCCTATTATCAGATGAAGGGCTGTTTTGGAATGAGCAGGGGACATCTTGGGGGAATTTCCAGATGTTTTGGACGTGGTTACTGATACATACAAACAGACACACTTAGATGAAATGTGAGTACGTACAATACACGCTCAGGAAATTGTGCGTTCATAAAAGTGAACATTTATACAAGCGGAGACTTACTAATACACTGATGGACCGAGCTGCAACTGAGCCAGGCGGTTTAAATCCCACAGGGGTTTTTTAATCGGGTAACCACCAGGCTTTTCCTCCTTCCCTCTTTGTTTTCCTTGTGTTTTTATTTCCTCACCGATGTACTTACAGTAACATAAGTACTCTGGTTATTTCCTCTAGCTGGCTATTTATCTTCATCAGATAAATTGAGGAGGAAGGTATTTAATTATTTGTGTCTAACTCTATCTTCCAGACAAGGAAAGTTACAGAATTGATCATTTCTCTAGTAGAGTTTTTTTTTAATGTTTTTTAACCAATGGCTAACTATAAAATAATATACCTGTATGTATCTTGTCTTCTGTCAAAGTTCTAGCACACATAGATTGTATAAGATCATGAAAGTTATACTTTGTAATAAAAAGTCACCTAAAGTCGTTACCATGCAGATAATGGAAATAATACATTACTATATTCTTTGCACTTAAACCAAACTAACACACTAAATGAGCAAACTTGTGCCCTGCTATATAATTATTCCAGAATGCCATTTCATATAAAAACGTTAATGAATGTGACAAGAGCATTGGTGGAAAGAAACAACCACCAAACACAAAATGTCAAGGCATACTTTCTAAGCTTTAAAGCGGCTACGAGTAACATTTAAATATCTTTTAAACAGCCTCATGTTTCCTCTGATAATCATAAATTACCTTTAACAGCAAACGAGACCATCAGCACAAAGAAAGACGTTTTTATATAGTTTTTATTACCGTATTTTTCAGACTATAACAATTTTTCGACCCTGTTATTACACAGCACAGTATATGTTCTGTAGCTACTAGGGATGGGCGTTAGTAATCCAGTACTCGAGTACTCCTCGTTTCAAATGAACTCGATTGGTGGATGAGGAAAATCGTTTTTTGTTTTTTTTAGTGTTTGTAGCCTTCAGGCCGGCCGGTGGGCCGCCCCTATTTTAAAATGTTATATACGTGTACAATACGGCACAAAACGGATAAAATAAAGTTTAACAAAATTAAATAATTTGATGCAAGTGCAATAAACTGAGCGTTGTGTCAAAAAGCAACTGCAAATAACTGCCACCTCCGTGTCACCACAGCGCAGCCTGTGTTCTCCACAGCACCGCGGAGCTGAACACGGTCTCTCCTTTCTCCAGAACATTGTCAGGAATAACTGTCCAATTATTTCAAAGCAGATGATAAAATTACGTTTATAAAAAGGGGAGATGACACCTGTTACTCTCAGTTAGCAATGAGTAGCCTAGACTCCAGGTGAGCATGCAAGGTGCTCTCCGCTTGGAAAGAAAAGTAAAGAAGAAGCAAGGCTTACTTCAGGCACATTCGCTCCGAGCCAAAAACAGTTAAGAAGCCTTCAATAGGGAATATGGGGATAAGATTAAAAAACCGACCGGTGTAACGTTCCGTTAATGAGGAATTAGTCGCGGTAATTATTCACGGACACGGAGTGAGTATTACGCGGTTGGATATACAACTATCTGCTGTGGTGAGTTATTTATATGTATTTAAATTGTAGGACAATCATTTAATATTATTTGCTGCCCTTCTTATTTTAAATGGTGACTTAGGCTATTTTTTTGTTACAACTACAGCCCATGCTTTTTTTCTCTTTTTTTCTCCCCAACGCAGACCTAGGCCTACTCGATCGGATTAAATTGTGGCCCGTCTAATTACTTTCAGTGAGGAAAATGTGTTTTAAACTTGTGGGAATAAATCCTTAATATCATATGGCAACTGTGACTGTTTGACAATAAGCATTGAGCGCTTTATTGCGGTGAACCGTTGTTCTGCAGACAGATGCGTTGAGTTCTAAAAATAGAAAAAAGTTTAACGAGGAATCGATTGATCCTCAAGGAATGCAAGCGATCACACGAGTAGTGAAAACACTCGTGCCCATCCCTAGTAGCTATTGCACTAAATGGTAACACTTGAATACGTCATGCAAATATGCAACTTGTTTGTTGAAATGTTAATAAATGGGAGCTTCCTCAAGCAGCCATCTCTTTCCCTACAATCCCCTCTGTGCACAAATTCTTACATATGGTAATTAAACATTATAACACCTGCGGTTTATAGTCCAGTGCGGCTTATAGTGCAGAAAATACGGTACTGCTTTTGGTCTGGTTGCACACCCAGTCCGATTTTCGGTTCGCTCGTGCAGGCTCTATGGTCACATATCCGTATTGGTCGCAGATTTCAGTGTGGCGCTGCAACGTGATTTGAGAAGCCTATCCCTCCAGGTGAGGGAAGGGGAGCGGGAGCCTTGTTTGAGACAGTTATTTGTCGTCATAATGACTGATAAAGGGGCTGAACCATCAAAGAAAAAAAGAGAATGCAATGAAGAAAAGCTAAAAGGGAGAGTGATATAGGCTACGGGCGGGACGAGGGCGTTGCCAAGCAACATGTATACAATTTCACAAGAGCGAAACTAGACTGCAGTGTTTACTCCTAAATGAATGAGCGGTTGGTACTGACACAAAGTTTGCTTTGCTTCACCATCATCAGATAACCATTATCTGAAATAGTCATTATTTACATCAACAACACAAACGCATTACCTCATCGTGATCCATACTAACTGCCGTCTCTCGTTCATTCGCTTTCTGTGAGGACACGTAATCTTTCAGATCCGTGAGAGAGAGTAGTTAGGTGACGCTGCTGCATCAACTCATTGCAATCAGGTGTGTGTAGCACTGACTGGCATTAGTTGATGCCGTGTCAAAACCACTCTCACGGAGCCGAAAAGTCACACTTTCAACACACGGACATGCACTATATTGCGCCCTTCTCAGTTCACACTCGCACGCCTGGCACGAGCTAGAAAACAGCTTGGCGACAGCGGGCATCGTAAAAATACTACCGCTTTTGTCCAAAGGGGACACCAACGTGCCATGTTACTCGTAGTGGCTTTAAATATAGCTGAAGCTTTACAATACATGACATTTAGTCTGTCCTCCATCTTCACTATCCAGCCATCTGTCCTTCTCTCCATAAGTCTATCAATCTTGTGCTGTCGGGCTCTCTTCAATCTTATATTTGTGCGTGTGTGTGTGTGTGTAAGCAGTTGTGTGTCGGTCACTGAGGCGTTAATAGCCGATTAGCCTTCTGACCCACTGCTACACTGGCTGACGTACC